>NC_143176.1:17343636-17646666 GCF_047325235.1 Durio zibethinus
TAACAATTCATATATTTGTATCGTATAAAATATTAACAATATATACTTAGTATAATGTATCGTTCAGGGGACTCGATCACTAGATGTAAAAATTAGGAGTCGTTACCAATCTTTTTAGATGTAATTAACTATAACCCTAAACCTAAAATTAATTAGGATTTACTTAAAAAATCTTTTGATCTGCGAATCAAAGCTAGATTTAGGAGTACAGTTAGGAATGAGAAAGGTTATAGCACCCCTATAATGCCCGTCTTAAGATGGCACAAATTGATTTTATGTTATTCATTAAGCTCGATAAAGTTTTTTTTAAAAAAAATTTAAGAAAATTTAATATTAAAAATTATTCTTAAATTACTCTGATATTTCAATAGAAATTTAAGAATATTTTTTTACCACAAGAGCATTCAAAATATCTATTGATACTCTTAAAAGGGCTCTATTGATAGAGTTAAAAAAATATTTTTTATTAGTTATTTTCTTATTAAAATCTTTGTTATCGGATAGTTTTCTAAACACTATAATATTTTAGCAATATTTAGAAAAAAATATCTCGCATAAGAAATTACATATAAATTGCTATTACAACTTTCTAATAATTCCATCATTGGTAGATCCACAAAAAAAAAAAAATTATTTTTTAGGAAAGACTGATATTTTATTTTTTTTTCCTAATATTGTTTTTAAAATCTATTATAAGGAAAAGTTTATATTAACTTTTTACTTAATTTATTTTGTCTATTTTATTTTATTTTTATTCTTAAAGAATTTTAAGAAAAATTGATATGTCAACTTTTTCCTAAATATCTTTGAAATTTCATTCAAAGAAAAAATTAATATCTCAACTCTTTCTTTAATTTATTTTTATTTATCTCATTTTATTTTTATTCTTAACAAATTAGGAAAAATGTATATTTTAACTTTTTTCTAAAATTTCCAAAATTTTATTTTAAGAAAAAATTGATATTTCAACTTTTTCCTCAACCTTTTTTTAGAAAACAAATCTTTTTTATTTTTTTCATTTTTATTTTCAAAAAGTATTTTAGGAAAAATGGTGTCGACAAAAAAATTGATATTTCAACTTTTTCCTTAGCATTTTTTTAAATTTATTTTATTTTTCCTAATAAAGTTCACACAAAAATAAAATAAAATACATAAAAATAGAAATGAAAATAATGAAAGTATATAAAAAAATTGAGCAAAAAAAATGAAAAATAAAAACTTTTGAAAAAAAATTGAAAATGCCCTTAGTCAACACGATCAAAGGTCTAAAGGCAATCGCATTTCAGCCAATCTAAAGTGGTTTTGAGTGGTCCAATCGATTTAGCATGATTTGGAGAGATTCAAAATGGTTTGGAGCGATTCGGGCTGATTCAAGCCGATCTAACTTGGTTTAACTTAAAGAAACGGGTTTATCGATCATTTGCACAGATCTCGAGTCAAGTCATAGGTCAACACAAGAATTCTCTTGCTAAAACGATGTTGTTTTATTTTTTTATAACTATAAAAGTCAAAAATTTTAAGTTATATTCTTTCTACTCTCTTTCTCTACTCGCTCTTTCCCAAAACTCTATCTCTCTCATAAAAATAACAGACCCTCAACCACCAACTTAAACCTGGAATCCAGTCGGTCAACAACGCTAGTCACGTTCATTTTGCCATTGATCACCATCATTGGTGGTTGAAAAAATCTAAAAAATTCAACCTTTATTACTTTCAACCTTTGAAACATCAATGTGGCCTCTTTTTTTCAAAAAATAACTTTAAACAACGTAGATTAAGCTTTGAATTTTTGGATTTTTTTTAGTTTTTTTTGCATTGCTTCTCGTGTTCCAAGAGATGTGTTTGTTTTTTTAGTATGTGTATGGGTGGCTGAAAATACAAGAGATTTGGAAGGGGAATTCTAGTAGTGAGCTTTCGATTTTTCAAAAGAATTTTTTTGTTTGGAGAAGTTTTCTCCTCATTGTCTTCTGAGTTTTACATCTATGTCTTGTTTGTGAATTGCAAGCTCAATTTACAAAGCTTTTAGAGCCTTCAAATCCTATGTTTTAAGGGATTACGGAGACTTTTGAAGGTTGTTATGGTGACTTTATTACCAGATTTGGCACTGAACAGTGGCTGGATGTTGGGGCAGCCAGAATTTTATGCAATAAATACATCAAAAACTTTGGTGAAGGGATGAAAAAAAATCATGGGAGGGAGAAAAAAAAAAGAGAGAGATGGTAGAAGGAACAAAAAAAAAGGGCAAAAAAGAAAAAAAATAATAAATAATAATAATAATAGTAATGAAAATTAAAAATAAAATAAAATAATGAAAAATAAAATTTAAATAGTATAAGAATAACCCAATAAACTTAATTAAATTATTCAACTAAACTTGAATAGAATTGAGAATCGGTTTGAGTTTTTTTGACACAATATTTGATTTTTTGAACAAAATAAATGTCTATAACTATCTCTCTTTACACATTGTTGAGAATCAAGAATAGGATAAAGATAAAAAAAAAATAACAACTTTGTTTGAACCTACATAACCAAAATGCTAAAAGGACAAAACAAACATGAACACTTTTTTTTTTTTTTAAGTAAGAAAGAAAACATAAAAGCACACCACACATTTACAAATATTTTTTCATCGACCAAAAATAATTTGTTAATTTTTTTTTAAACTCCTCTAACCAATGGTTTTACAACTTTAAAATTTGAAAAAACTCCTATAACCAAAGGCTTTACCAGTTTGAATTTAAAATTTCATAGGTCTTACAAATTATGCTCCAAAGGTCTTAGAAATCAAGCTTGATCTTGAAAAACACGTATAACTAAAGGTAATGGCACTTTAAAAACTCCTCTAACTAGAGGTTATCATACTTTTAAAACCTCGTCTAACCAGAGGTTTACAACTCCTCTAACAAGAGGTTTTGGGACTTTAAAAACTCTTCTAACTAGAGGCTATGACACTTTAAAAAATTCATCTAACTAAGGGTTATGGTGCTTTAAAAACTTCTTTAACCAAAGGTTATGACACTTTAAAAACTTTTTTAACCAGAGGCTATGGCATTTAAAAGACTAAAATTTAAAAGGTGTTATAGATTATGTCTATTGGTTTTACAAATCATGCTTAGTTTGAAAGAGTCATATATTCAAAGGTTCTTAGATTTTAAAAAACTCCTTTTACCAGAGGGTATGATATTTGAAAAACTTCTCTAACCAAAGGTTATGATGCTTTAAAAACTCCTCTAACCAAAGGCAATGATACTTGAAAAAACTCTTCTAACCAGAGGTAATGATATTTGAAAAACTCTTTTAAATAAAGATAATGAGATTTGAAAATTTTCTTTAACCAAAGGTAATGATGTTTGAAAGATTCCTCTAACTAGAGGTAATGAGATTTGAAAGATTCTTCTAACTAGAAGTGATGATTTTTGAAGCATTCCTCTAACCAGAGGTGATGAGATTTGAAAGATTCCTTTAACCAGGGGTTATGATATTTGAAAGATTTCTCTAACTAGTGACAATACTATTTGAAATATTTCTCTAACTAGAAGTAATGGTATTTGAAATATTCCTTTAACTAGATGTCATGGTATATGAAAGATTCCTTTAACTAGAGGTCATGATATTTAAAAGATTTTTCTAACCCAAGGCAATGGTATGTGAAAGATTCTTTTAACTAGAGGTGGTGAATTTTTTTTAAAGGTTCCTCTAACTAGATGCTTTATGTTTTTCTTAATTTTGACTTAGTTTCTTTATTGGTCTTGTTTTATCCTAGGCTCATGTCTTTTATGTCACATGTATGCATGCATGAATAACAATTTTATGCTCTTGCAAAGTCATGCAAAGAGTGATGATCATAATGCAAGTACAACTATGATGTAAATGAAGAGACCACCTTCTTTCTTTTTCATTTTATGTCACTTTTCTTTAGTTCTCGAAATTTCTCGATACTTATTTTCTATTTTTGTACTTCAACATCTAATAGAATTTAGGCAAGATTTCTCTTAACTGATGACCATACTTTCTTATATTTGATGTTTATTCGCTTTTATGACCTTATAAGCCCTTTTGCTCATCAACCTTTACTTTTTACTATTTTGCCTGTTATTTTAAATTTCTTTCATAATAATGTATGTGTCTTTCATGGTCATTATCTTTCATTTATCATCTTTTGAATCTTATAACAATTGCAACACAATGCGTATTTCTTTGCCAATGAGAGGGATAAAAGGGAAGGATAAATAAATATGTATTGTATTTTGAATAAGGGAAAAATATTTAATGTATCATTCAGAAGGATGTAACAAAAAAAATAAGTAATCATATAATGAATATTCAGATCATTATGAACTAATTTTTCATGGATTCTTCTATGAAAATCCTTTATCGTTGCCCTTAACTTTTTTATAATATAGCAACCCAAGCTTTTCCAAAATCAATGAAATCTTTTGGCAAATATCGCAAACTATCCCACTCCATTCAATGTTTTTTTATTTAAGTCACCTTTTCAAGTTTTCAACTCAGATACCTCTTTAGTTCGTGTTACCTTTTTCATTTTTTTTTTAATTTTTTTAAAGCTTAATACTTCTTTACTACATCAGTATTGATTGGATTGACAAATCATCTTTATCCATTCTTGTCAAGATTAGTGCCCCTACCAGAAAACACTTTTTTCACCACATATGGGCACTTTAATTAGGAGTTCATTTTCTCCAATGATCCTGTTGGTTGGGAATAAACTTTTTCAAAACTAATTCTCTTTCTTAAAATTATCAAAAGTGAATTTTCTTGTCATGAGCTTGCATCATTTTTTTATACAATTGACCATGGCAAAGTGACTAATCTCTTTTTTTAAATGAGATTCAATTATTTCATATTGAGCACAAACCCATTTAGCTTCTTCCAACTTTCATGAGAATACATAAGAAAGGAATTTCAACTTAATAGGCAACACTACCTCCATCCCATAAACCAATGAAAATGGTGTAGCTTTTGCGGATTTATGAATTGAAGTTCATAAGCAAGCAATGCAAATGACAGCTTTTCATGCTAATCTATATAGACATCTGTCATATTTTTAACAATTCTCTTTATATTTTTATTAGCAATTTCAACAGTCTCATTCATCTTTAAATGATAAGGTGTTGATTTATGGTGTTTGATTTTGAACTGAACATAGATTTCATTCATCATTTTGTTATTTAAATTAAGAACGTTATTCGAAATGATCCATTTTAGAAGTTCATATTGACATGTGATCTTTTTCTTGATGAACTTGAAGACCACTATTCTTATCACATTAGCATATAAAATCACCTCTACCCACTTTATGAAGTAGTTAGTAACCACCACAATGAATCGATGTCCATTAAAAGCTTTTAATGTAATGAGCCATATCACATCCATTCTCCACATAGAAAAAGGTCAAGGTGTTGACATAACATGCAAGGATATTGGAGGAACTTGCATCTTATCTACATAAATCTAACATTTCGGGCATTTTCTAACATAGTCGATGCAATCTTTTTCCATTGTTAACAAATAATATCCTGCTCTTATGATCTACTTAGTCACCATGTGACAATTTGTATAAGTTCCATAGACACCTCCATAATTTCTTTAAGTAGCTTTTTAGCTTCAATGGCATTTACACATCTCAAGATTGTTTGGTTTCAACTTATTTTATGTAAAATTTCTCCATCCAAGAAGAAACCCATCGCTAATCTTCTCAAAGTTCTCTTATCATTCTTTAATATGTGTTTTGGGTGTTGCTAATATTTGACATATTGTAATATATCAAAATATCATAGTTTCTTATCCATTTTTTCATTAACATTTGTTGACTCTTACAAGCTCAACTTGATAGGTTGGATTTCAACATTTTCATTTAACTTGAACATTACCACCAATATAGCCAAAGCATCATCCATCTGATTCTCTTCTCAAAGCAAATGATAAAATCAAATATTCACAAATTGTTCGATCAACCTTGATATATACTTTTGGTATAGAACCAACTTTGAATCTCAAGTTTTTTATTCTCTTTGCAACTGATATATGACCAAGGTATAGTTTTCATGAACTCTCAACATATGAGCCTTCATTTCAAGAGCAACTTGAAGACCTATAAAACATACTTCATATTTTATCGCATTATTGGTGCAATCAAAACTTAGTCTTGCAGTGATTGGGTAGTAATCTCTTTTCAGAGATATCTAAACTACTTTGATACCATGTCTCAAAGTATTTGATGCACCATCAAAATACATCTCCCATGCATTTTCATTAGGCTTTTCCTCATCTACGTGCAATATAGATATTAAGTCTTCATTGAAGAAATTAAATGTCACGGGCACATAATCTTTATTAGCACATTTTGTAAAAAATTTGATAATAGCACTTTCTTTGATTACCTTTTAGGACATATACATAATATCATACTTAAAATGTAGCATTTACCATCTTGTTATTCTACCTAATAATGAGGCCTTTTCAAAGATGTATTTAATCAAATCTAACTTTGCAATGAGCCAATTAGTGTGGTACAACATGTACTGTTTAAATCAATAAGCTATCTAAGTTAATACACAATACATTTTTTCTAGTGGTGAATATTTAAACTCGCACTCAGTGAACTTTTTGCTTAAATAAATGGCTTGTTCTTTCTTTCTTGTTCCATCATATTCAACACACATCCCATAAATTTTTCATGCATCATCAAGTATAAGATGAGAGATCTTCCAAAGACAGACGGCATTAATACTGATGGGTTTGATAAGTACTTTTTACCTTTTTCAAATGCCATTTAACAATCTTTATCCCTTTCCCCTGACTAATGTTTTTGAAGAATCTTCAATATGAAGTCATGTTTGGCTATAAATTGATAAATGAAATGAGCAATATAATTTAGCCTTCCTAGAAATCCCTTCACTTTTTTTGTTTATGTGAAAGTGGTAACTCTTGAATAACCCATATTTTATCTGTATCCACTTTAATTATTCTTTTATTGATAATAAATCCAATAATTTTCCTAAGGTTGTACCAAAAATGCATTTAACTAGATTAAGCTTGAGTTAAAACTTTCTTAGCTTTCAAATAACTTCTTGAGGTTAGTCACATAATCTTCTTATTTATAAAATTTAGCAATCATGTCATCTACATATATCTCTATTTCTTTGTGTACCATATCATGAAAAAGGGTTACCATGGCTCTCAGATAAGTTACCTTAGTATTTTTCACATCAGATGGCATGACTTTAAAACAAAATGCTCCTCACAAAATCACAAAAGTAGTCTTCTCCATATCTTCATATGCTATCTTGATTTGATTGTAGCTTGAAAATTCATCCATGAATGAAAATAGAGAGTGCCTGGTGGTATTGTCCACCAAGGTGTCAATGTAAGACAATGGGAAGTTGTCTTTCGAACTTACTTTATTCAGATCCTAATAATTGATAACATTTCAATTTTCATTCTCTTCAACTTATGTTTAATTTGTTTGCACTTGAGTTTCAAAGGTAGTTTTTGCACTACAATTTTAATATCTAACCCTGGCATATCTTGGTATGACTAACCAAATACATTTATGTATCATAGAGTAACTTTATCAACTCCTGCTTTATTGATAATAATATTGAAGTACCAATCTTAACCTCCTTCTTAGTTTTTTCATCTCCCAAATTCAAAACTTCAGTAGTTTCTTGACAAGGCATGAATTGTTACTCCTCTTATTCCATTAATCTTAATAGTTATAGGATATTACATAGTTTTTTACATTTTCTTCATCATCGAGTTCACCAATATAAACAGAATTTTTAAAATTGAATCTTAGAATATTATCATGATAATCATCACATTCATTATTTGAATACCTAAAAATAAGTGAATTAGATGAAATTATAGGGATGTATAGCAATGCAAAAAATTACAATGAAATAGGCAAAAAAAATGTGACAAATGTGCTATGCTTGTCATTTTTTCAAACAAAAATGAGGTGACCAACAAACATCCATGCATACAAGACAGTTAATGCTCTTTAAGAAAACATTTAAATTTAGTTGAACACATTACATTGAAAAAAGTTTAAAAATAACAAATAACTATTCAACATGTCAATTCTTTAACTTTGTGCTAGAAGGAGTAGAATACACCCGTAGATATTCTAAGTCTTTATTCATGTCTTCTTTAGCCCCCACCATTTACATAAAAAATTTAGTAAATATATCCTCTAAAAATGGTGAAGGCCCCTTCTACATGTTTTTTACAGTGTTCAGATAGATATAGCCAGCTGAGATAAAGGTTTCATAGAGTGGAAGAAAAGATACGCTTTTAGTTTCTATCTCTCACCCCATAAAATGAGTGAATCTTTTTTCTTTTTCTCTTTTATGAATTTTATCATTCCTTTTCCCGTAGGTTTATACCTCAAACCAAACCTATCATCTTTTTTAGATATCATCTATGGCCAGTTCATCCCTTACAAGTCAAACCACTCTTAAGGCCTTTTTTCTACCACTACTTTAAGGGCCATCTTGGAAGCCTTAGATAAGCATAGAGTAAACACCTTTGATCATTTGCCTAAATAAGTTGCATTAATGAATTTAAAGACTTAAAAGAATATTCTTGGGCTTTTTCAGCTATTTTGATGTGTAATGTAGTTGATGGTTTACTCATTAGCAAATCTTCTTCATTGACAACAATGACCACGTGTTCATCTATTATGAATGTCACTTTTTAATGTAAAGTGGAAAGAACAGCTCAAGCCATGTGAATCCATGGTCTTTCTAAAAAACAACTATAAAAGGAAATGATATCCATGACTTGAAAGACTATATCAAAAGTATAAGGCCAATTTGAATTAGTAGTTTAATATCGCTTATCATTTGCAACAAGTTCTATCAAAAGCTTTCATTATCATATGACTCATTTTCATGTAAGACATGTCAACTGGTACTCTAGATAGTGTAGTCATAAGCATGACATTAAAAAAAGATCCATTATCAATGACCTCCTTGGCCAATGTATGATCTTTATATCTAATGGAGATATATAAGGCCTTAGCATCACCACTACCACTGGGAGAAATTTTATCATCGCTAAACGATATAAAATTCTTCATTGTGATGTTTCTCACTATACAGCCAAGTTTCTCCATAATAATGTTATGAGCAACATAAGCCTCATTAAATACTTTAAGCAAGGCATTTCTACGAGGTTCTGAATTTAAAAACAATGAAAGCATGAAGATTCGTGCTAGTAAACAATTCAATTATTTTACCATACTATACTTACTATACTTGATAAGTTTTAAGAACTCACAAACTTCTTTTTTTAAAACCAATCCTTATGTTGCCAGTCTTGGATTAGAGCTAGATAGATTTATTAACCATTTGATAGAATATTTTCTTTTTCTAAATTAGTTTTTTCTTCTTTATTTTTTTTTTTTTTGTGCTCTCTTAAGTGCTTTTGGAGTGTAGTACCAACTACTTCAAGTTATACCCTCTTATACCAATTATGTTCACTGTATTGCCATCATACAAGACATATCGAAAGGACCCATTGTCCAAATCTTGTGATATAATATTACAATCATATTTTTAAAAAATTACTTTATCAATTTTGTATGAAATGGGCTAGAGACTTTAATTATCACCTTTGGCTTAGTCATATGAACTGGCTCATTGACTTTAATACTCGATTTCTCTTCATAAAAAATAATGATAGGCTCAAAACTTATTTGGTAAAGCTTGCTTCTAGATTAATCTCCAATCATTACATTCACTGAACCCTGTTCATATTTTTCATAGAACTCAATAATAAAAGAATTCATATCTTCTATAACTTTTTCCTGAATACTTTATAATACTGAAATGAATGGCCAATAACCCTCAAATGAAATTCACAAGTGTGATTAGGATTATGTGTAAAATCTCTATTATTTGAATCCTCAAGTATTGGGTGAATCATATTAGCTTTCATCAAGGCAATGAATATCTGATCCATAAGAGTTTTGATTTTGCTTACTTTCTTTTTAATGTACTAGGTTGTCTCCTTACTCAAAACATTGATCGATCCCCCACTATAATTAGGCAGTGGATTAGAATAAACACTTGGTCTGGTCTTTATTGAGAAATTCAAAATCTTGGCATCAATCAGGCCTTGCACCTTATACTTGAAAGCTGTGCAATTTTTTAAAGAATGGCTTTGAACCCCGTAATGGTAGTCACAATGGGTTTCAGTATCATACCACTTTGGATAAGGAGATTTTAAAAGCTTTATGATAATGGGGCCATCAAGTGCCTCAGGCCACCAAGTGTTTTTAGACTAGCTAAGGAAACAACTCTATGTAGGTCATAAAGATTGGATCAAATTATGGTCACCTTGATTATTTTGAAGCCTCATTCCATTAATGTTTGTAATGTTTAACTGGGTGAAAGGTCGTGATAGAGGTGTTCAAGGATGAAAATTAATTTAAAAAATAGGTATGTGGGTTTACATTGGCTAGTAAGGGTATGGGTTCTGAGAAATGTTATAAATGGTTGGGTAAGAAAGTTGGTATGTTGGATACTAGTGGCATGGAGTAGAAGGTCTTGGTTTTGGTTTTCAGTGGTGACAACTTAGACTTTTACTTTCTTTTTCTTAAATGGACCTTCTTTTCCCGATCTAAAAATATCTCTCCTTTCAATATTCTCATTCTTAATGACATTTTCTATTATCTCACCCATAATCACTATATTAGTAAATTTTTTCATGATATGACCAATGAGCCTATCATAATATAGGGCTCGAAGGGTATTGGTGAATAAAATAGTTTTTTTTTTTTTTTGGTAAGAGGAGGCTCAACCTAGGTAACAACATTTTGCCATCTTTAGGCATATTTTTTAAAGCTTTCACTAGCTTTCTTTTTCATGTTTTGTAAAAATGACCTATCTAGAGCCATATTTGTAACATGCTTATGTTAAGCAATAAATGCTCCAGCCAAATCTTTTCATAAATGTATCTGGCTTCTATCCAATTGAATGTACCTGGAAACTAAACCAAAAAAACTATCTTAAAAATAATGGATGAGCAATTTGTCATTATTTGTATGGCTTGTCATTTTTCGACAAAACATGATAATATGTGCCATGCAGCGTTTAGTTTTGTCATACTTCTCAAATTTAGGTATTTTAATTTTTGGTGGAATTACCAAATTTGGCACCAAACTAAGTTCACTTGCATCAATTATGCCAAAATATTCATACATTCAACAACTCATAGCCTTTCTTCTAATAGATCAAATTTTTGTTGTGCCTTCATACTCTTAAATTATTTAGATGTGTTTTTTTTCAATTTTCTTATTTTCTCAAATCATCTAAATCTAAGATCATGAAAGGTTCGACATGACTTACCCCAATGTTTAACCCAACATGTTCTTGACTTCGTGGTTAGATTATGAATAAAGTTATATTAAATTGAGCACCTAGTCATCTTTCAGGTCGCGTTGATGTGGATACACCTGATGAAAAGCTTAAGCATTAGGTGGAGTAAACCCCGATGGATACAATAGATCTTCCCTGTAACTAGTATTTTCTTGAGATTGAGGCTTTTTTTCAGTGATAACTTATTCAACTACCTTTTTTCCTTTTATCATTTTTCTTATCATGTCTATCATTGCAGCCATTTCTTTTTTAGTCTCTTATTGGGACTTAATCATTTGTTCTATCATCTCTTACTGATACCTAATCATCTGTTATTGCATCTCAAACTAGGTCATCTCTATCTTTTCTATTCTAGATGCTTGCTCATTTTTCATAATTCTAAGTTGCGAGTAAGTGTTGTAATGATGACAAAAGGGATATTTTATATTTCTTGGTGACCTAGCTATCCTTACACCTTTAATACCACAATTATAAAGCTTAAGTGGTCATGCAATAAAATTTTCCCCTTAATTATTATTTTAAAAAAAAAAAATTTTAAATTTGATGTTATTAACAAATTTTTTCAATAAGCATGACACTAAATATGACTTATGCATCATATGCATGAATGTTGAAAAACATTTGCCATGTGATAATATTCAACATGAGATCTTTCATTAATTCCATGAACTTTATTTTTCAAACAGAGCCTATCATTCTTGTATTACATCTATAAAAATGCTTGATTTACTAGTATTGATCTTTTGTCTTCTTTAGAAAGTGCAACAGGCATTGTCCATGCTTTTCTGTTAGGTTGACTACACATTTTAATGTTGTTACTTCTTTAGCCATTTCCTCGACTTTGCCCTCTACTTTAGATATGTAAGTTGCCAAATGCTTGATGTATCGTTATTTTCCTAAATTTTCTCTCTTGTCATACCAAACTTGGTATAAGAGTTCCTTTTATTCCTTAACGAGTGCAATAATGTAATCCTCTTACTCATCCATCTTGAATGTAGTCATGTAATATGTTATTGTCTTTATGAGTCTAAATATAAGCATCTTTCATCTTGGAATATTCTTTCATCAACCTTTGATTTTCACTAATCAATTTAGTGACATTTATTTCCTTAGCCCTTGGTTTGGTATGCAATCTTTTCCATTCTTGATGTAACTTGGACAAATCATTAACAACTATATCGTGTTCCCTAATGATCTTTAGAACTTTAACTTCTTGCTTTTTTATTTCATCTTTCAAGTATTCTTTTTCTTCTTGCACTCTCTAAATCTTTTATTTAATCTTATCTTTTTCATCTTCAAATTTTTTCTTTATAAATTTCAATTCTGAAGGCACTTTTTCTAACTTTTAATATGCTATTTGGCAAGAATCCTCAATAATAAACATGACCTTTTTCCTACGATTCACTTTCCAAACCAAATATCCATGAGTAACCTTATCAGCAAAAGGTCCAAAACTCACCTTTTAGGGATTTTTCTATGCTTAGATCACATCATCTATTTTCTAAAATGCTTTCGGCTCAGTATAAAAGAAATCTGCTTGGCTAAGTTTATGTGTCATGAAAAACAAACTATTTTGCTCTAAAATACCTTCATACTATGAGTGGTGCATAGCTTGATGCTCCTTATAGTTTTAAGAGTGAAAGCACTGTCTCATCTCCACACTGATACAACATAGGCTATCGATTCATCCATAGGACCAACCATTTCACTTATGCATCCGTGAGTTTTTATGGGAAAGCCATCAATTTTTTCTTAGATTTTTGCTCTAGCCATTCACTTTCACAAAACTCTTTAATCGAAAGCCGATTACGAAATTATAGTTTCAAAAAAGCATTTTTCTTACATTTAAAATGGTTTTTCATCCATAAGTAGCAACGGTGTACATCCTACAAAGCATCTTCTATTATGACAACAATAACTCAATGACATAATGGTTTATGCCAATATGACTGATGGGGGATTACATCATTTTTTCACTTATTCAAAAAGATCTACTACTGTTATCTTAATATATCCCAACACCTTTGAAAAAATTACCATTCAATATATTGCTAAAGTGAACACATCCAACCCTTTTCATTATTTGGGTGCTTTATAATGAAGTCGTAAAGCAATTCCCATAGTAAACAAACATGCTCACACTTTCACTTTATGTTCAAATCTACGATTTCCTTATCAATGTTCATAAGACTGGCTAACTTTTTAAAAAATCCTGACTTGTACTTTTTGACAAATATCTTATATAGAGATTGGAGCTACAAACCTAGTAGAGTCAAATATTCTTCCATGGTCGGTGTCATGTCCACTTCATTAAAGATAAAGCACTTGTATGAAGATCCTAAAACTGAATGCCTGCTCTAAGTAGTAGATTTTCAACCTTTATTGAAATAAGGTATGCTACGTGTCTATGCTTCTAACAAAAATCTTGCTACTTGATAGGCTTATGCTTTTCCATATATCAGCCAAATCTTTCAAATCATTCTGCTTAAGGTTAAGACACACTTCACTTAACAGGATGGAAGCGTAAGCAACTGGTAGATAATCTCCCACTTTTTATTGGATTTTCTCTAACTGAATCTTTACTTCATTGGGTGACTCACATGAAGCGAATGTATACGAAGAGCAAACCTGAACATTTCATAGATTCCATGAAAGCTCTTTATTAAAGCTATCTTTTTAAGGCAAATATTCTTGATGCAACCCTATGGATGTTGATATGAATCATGTAAGATAAGAAAAACCCAAAAACAAAGACAAGACAAAAAATGTGAGTCATTAGTATAATAAAAATAAAGATAATTCGAAAGTTAGTAACATATGTCACAAATATGATTCCTAATTTTTGGTTAATTCTAGGAAAAATGAAAGCACAGTTATCCTAGGATAGGTCTCTTAGTTTTATTACATGTGGTTCGAATTCAAAATCTAAAGTTTCTCAACTTGTTCATCACTATCATTTACATTGAACTATTAAGGCACTCCAATTATCACCCATTATAGGCTACAAATGGAAAGGATTGAATTTGAGTAAGAATATTTCGCTAGCAACTAAAGATACATTAGAATCTTATGAAAACATAAGTACTTTACTCTTTCTTAGAGGGACAAAGCTTGGTATAAAGCTCTTGTTATGCATATACAAGATAAATGACAGAATATTAAATGTTGAAATTAAAATCAATAAATTAAAGAAATTAAAATCAATAAACAAAAAAAATTAAAATACTGACAACCAAAAGAAAATCAAAAAAGATTTTTTTAGTAAAAAAAAAAGTTAGGCTTGGATAACACAAAATCAATTATTAGCTCGACTTTCTTGTTTCTAGCAGAGTCATCAAGCTGTCATAATGTATCGATCTAAAGATCCAATTGCTAAACATAAAAAATAGGAGTTGTTTCCAATCTTTTTAGGTATGATTGGCCACAAATCTCATCTTTAAATAGACCATAAAATTAATTACGATTTATTTCAAAAAAATTTTGGTCTACGAATCAAAACTAGATTCGTGAGTACAGTTATGCATAGGAAATGTTATAGCACCTTTATAATACCTATCCCAAAATGATATCAATTGATTTTATGTTATTTATTAAGATGGACAAAGTTTTAAAAAAAAATCAAGAAAATTTAATATTAGAAATTATTTTTATAGAAATTTAAGAATATTTTTTTACGTCAAGAGTATTGAAGATATCTCTTAACACTCTTAAATGGGCTTCATCATTGGAGTTAAAAAACATTTTTTATTAGTTTTTTTATTCAAATATGTGATATTGGATAATTTTTTAAACACTCTAATATTTTAACAGTATTTAAAAAATAATATATTTCCTAGGAATTTACATAAAAACTATTATTGCAACCTTATAGTAATTTCACCATTGGAAAATCCAAAAATTTTATTTTTTTAGGAAAAACTGATATTTTACTCTTTTTTCCTAACATTATTTTTAAAATTTATTATAAGGAAAAGTTTATATTAACTTTTTTTTCCTTAATCAACATGTCTGTTTTATTTTATTTTTATTCTTAAAAAAATTTAAGAAAAATTGATATTTTAACTTTTTTCAAAATATTTTCAAATTTTCATTTTAAGAAAAAATTGATATTTCAACTCTCTCCTTAATTTATTTTTATGTATCTTATTTTATTTTTATTCTTAAATAATTTTAAAAAATTTAATATTTCAATTTTTTCCTTAACCTTTTTTTAGAAAACAAATTTTTTTATTTTTATTTTCAAAAAATATTTTAGGAAAAGTTGTTCTAAGAAAAAAATTGATATTTCAACTTTTTCCTTAACATTTTTTCAAATTTATTTTATTTTTCCTAACAAAGTTCACACAAAAATAAAATATATAATAAAAATAAAAATATATAAAAAAAATTAAGCAAAAAATGAAAAAAAAATTATGAAGAAAATACTAAAAATGCCCTTGTTAATATGGTTAAAAGTCCAAAAATGATCCGATTGATTCAGTGCATTTCAATAAGTCTAAAATGGTTCTAAATGGTCCAATTGGTTTAGTGTGGTTTGGAACGGTTCGGCGCGATTCAAAGTCATCTTGAATGGTTCAAGCCAGTTCAAGTTAGGCTAACTTGGTTCGACTCAAAAGGTACATACTTGCAAGTTGGATGCACGGATCTCAAGTCGAGTCACTTGTCGACACATAAATCATTTTGCCAAAATGATGTCGTTTCATTTTTTTAACTATAAAAGTTAATTTTTAACTCATTTTCTTTCTGCTCTCTCTCTCAATCACTCTCTCTCTCATAAAAAATAATAGATGGCCAACCACCAACTTAAATACAAAATTTGGTCGGTCAACAAGGCCAGTCATCATCGCTTCTGTGTCGGCCATTATTGTTGGTGGTCAAAAAAATCCCAAAAATTCAACCTTTGCTATTTTAAACCTCATGAACACAATTTTACCTCTTTTTCACATAAAATGGCTTCAAACAACATAGATCAAGCTTTGAATTTTTTTTTTGTGTTGCTTTTCTTCATTTTCTAGGGGATGTGTTTATATATATATATATATATGTGCGGGGGGTGGGTTGGTGGCTGAAAATACAAGAGATTTAGAATGGGAATTTCGACAATGAGCTTTTGATTTTTCAAAAAAAAAAATTTCATTTGGCAAAGTTTTCTCTTCACTATCTTCTGGGTTTAGCTTTGTGTCTTGTTTGTGAATTGCAAGCTCAATTTTAGAGCTTTTGAAGCCCTCAAATCCCATGCTTTATGGGATTATAAAGACTTTTAGAGGCTGTTATGGTGACTTTGTTACTAGATTCAGTGTTGAGTAGTAGGTGGATGTTGGGGCAGTCTGAATTTCGTGCAATAAATGTACTAAAGACTTCAATGAAAGGATGAAGAAAAATCAAGGAAAGGAGGAAAAAAAACAAAAAGATGGCAAAAAGAACAAAAAAAAAAGAGAAAATGAGAAAAAAACAAGGAATAATAATAATAATAATAATAATAATAATAATAATAGTACAAGAATAACTGATAAACTTAATTAAATTATTCGATAGACCCGAATAAAATCAAGAATTGATTTGAGTTTATTTTTTCACAATATCTGATTTTTCAGATAAAATAGTTGTCTACAATACTCATATCGTATTTTACATGAAAATTACATGTTATAATTTGTTTCGACATGAAAACATAAAATATATTTTTTTTGTTAAACCCATATATGATTTTTACTAAAATTTTAAATTGTGTCACCTTAGCATCTTTTATTCATACATTTTTATATGATAGCACCATACCATATTTTAAATTATCAAATCTAATTGATTTTTATGTATGTTTGATTTTATTTTTATTCTGAGTTGATATCAAAATTGTACTTATATATATAATTATTTTAAAAAAAGTATAATTTAAAATAAAAGAAAAATGTTAAAATAATTAAATTTAAAATTTAAATTTATTAAAAACATATCATCTCTTAAAATAATTATATAAATTTATTTTTAGATTTTTTATCCCTATAGGCAAACAATTTGTTACGTCAACAAAATAGATCTAATTGAGATAAAACACATGCCTAAAAATTTCATATCAAAGAAGACTAATAATAAGCATCCAAAATTGGATTAATTAAACTAAAAATAAGAGTAGATTAGTTGATTGGGTTTGAAATTTATTAGAGGTTACAATCCTATGTATCAAGTAGTGTTTTTTTTATTATTATTATTTCATGTGCATAAAAATGTCAAATGGACAGAGCTGTTTATAGGATGACACGATATGATACGTAATGGGCCATACTTGACATGATCCATTACTACAATTATAAGTCATACCAAGCACGATTCATAAATTTATACCTTGCTAAACTAAGGGTTTTGTCCATTGGCCTAGCATACCACGATCTATCAAAGGTCAATGTTAGTACGTGATACATTGGTTGGCACAACACGGGACATAAGTACTAATGTGCCGTGTTGGATTGGCTCATAATTATTATAAATGAGTTTAGTTCGATTGTTTTTAAATTATATTTTATTTTTCTCTTATCATATGATAAACATTTTTTTTTGTCCTTTTAAAACTTTATGTTAGTAGTTTATAAATTTTAAATTGTGTTATTAAATTTACTTATAAAATATTTATATTATAAATGCGCAAAATTACAATTTTTTTTTATTTTAATATATTACTTTATAAAGAAAATGAACTATGAAATGCATATTACTTAATAATCGGTTATGCAAAAACCTAGAATAAAAGAAAATACATTATATAAAACGGATCATCATATGAGGAGAATGAAAAATAAAATAATAATATGATATTTGTATTATTTTTTCTAATTTAAAGATAAATATTATTATTTATTAATTTTCACGTATTATTTTGGAAAATTCTTTTAATTTTTTATTATAAATATAAATATTTTGTTGAACCATATAAATTATATGTCTCACGTATTAATTTCATATATTAGTTTTAAAATTGAAAAAGCAAAAAAAAAATAAAAAATTATTAATTGATAGAGCTTGATCTAATATGACAAAAATAATATCTTGCTAAGCATAGTAAATTTTTAAAAGTTATGGATTATATGTTGTACTAAATTATATTTTTAATTTTTAAATACTAATATTAAATTAACACTATCCATTAACACGGTAACTAATTTTTTAAATAATCGTGTTGATCGATAAGGTCTTTTGACAGCTCTACATGTGCACAAGCATGGCATAAATTTTCATTGAACAATTGTACAAGTTTTTATTTCAAAACCATTATTCCCGATATTAAAAAAAATTAAAGGCGAGATGCCCCATTGTATCCATAGTGAAGTGGTCCGAGTTTTGAGCCACGCGTTTCCCGTATTTTTGCCCCTCAAGTGCGTGTCACGTAGGCCTACCCTTCCATCCGCCCTTTTATTTGTTGCCTTTAGATTTATTTATTTATTTTTAAATTCTAAAAAAATGGATATGAACTTTTTTATTAAAAATAATTTAATAAAAATAATAAATTAAAAATTCTTATGGTATAAATTAAATATAAAAATTTTTAAAAATATTTAATAAATTTTGATATATTTTTTATATAAAATATTTTTAATAAAAATTTTGAAAAAAATTTGTATTTAAATAAATATTAATTAATTTTAAATTATAAATAATAGTTATAGTAATTTTTACATATTATTAACTTTTTCATTAAATTATATTAATTCATTACTTTTGATTTTTAATTTTTTATTAAATTATTCTTAATAAAGAATTTCATAAATTTTAATTAAAAAATTTCACATGACTTTTTTCCCGTTCCGCGTTTCATAGACTCGCTTATTTACCGACAACCGCCTCTTTACCGGTTTTCTGTTCCTAGTCAAGTCAAGTAAACAAGGTCAAGGCGGATCTCTTTTCAACTTTGAATCATTTTACAGTTGAAATTTTTATGACATCAATTAATTAATTAATTAATTGTTAATTGTTTACTAAAAGAAAAACAAATGATTGCAAATGTCGCTTTTATAAGATAAGCAAAATATAAATAAAAAAACCGCTTGAGATTATCCATTCTATAAACCTTGCCCTTTTCTTTTTTTTCATATAGGTATGTTCAATGGAGTTAAGTTCAAGTTAAATTTATAATTGATATTAATAATTTATATATTTATTAGATTTAATTTAACTTAAAATTTAGAGTTTTAAATTTTTTAAGTTTGATTTAAATTAAGCAAATAGATTTTAAATTTATTCATTATATTTAATTTATATAATAAAAAATTAAAAAATAATTAAATTAAATTTAATAGGATTATATTTAATTTATATACATATAAAAGTTAAAAAAACTATATATGTAAAAATTATAAATAAAAATTATATAAAAATAAAAATTAAGTTTAATAAAATATATATGATTTTTGTTTTTAATATTTATATATATGTGAATTATTTATATATAATTTACATATAATTTACATATACATAAAAATAAAAAATTTATATATATAAATTCGGATCAAATCAAATAAAATCAAACCATATTTGAATTTTTAATTTTTTATACAAAATTCAACTCAAAATTTAACAAAAAGACTTAAAAATTATACCTACACTAATTAAACGGGCTTTAATATTTTATTCAAGTCTTCCAAAATTTGGATGAATTTTTAAATTTAGATAAATAACCCGATCCTTAAACATGTATTAGCATTTCTGTTACCATTAAAAAAATTTTAATTTAAAAAATATGGTTAGAAAATTTATTTATTTGATATTATGATAAAAAAAATAATATGAATCATTGAAATGTTTAAAAATATATATAAATAATAAAATATTAAAAATATAAAAATATTATTAAATTGGATTAATAGAATTTAAACTATTAACATTAATTTAAATTCAAAAAATTTGCTTCAATTTGAATCTAATCCAAGTTAATTAGATAAAAAATTAACAATTTAAACTCAATAAACTCGAAATCAATGATAAAATATTTAAACTAATTTTATTGTTATAATTTCTAAAAATCCAAAAATCTAATTCAATAATTTGAAAACAAATTTATCCCGACTGAAATAACTTAGTGACAAATCTACTCATAATTATTCTAAATATTTTCCATGTGAAACGATACTTACAAACTGGATCCTAACTGCCCTATTGCCATTGAGTTATGGAATATCATACTATATTTTTAATTCATCTTTATACAAATGCAAAAGGATAAAAACCTAAAAAGAGAGAGGATGAGAAAAAGTACAAACAGATTGAAACCGTCCACGTGTCAGTAGAAGCAGTAGGTGGATAAAACTGGAATCATAACAGTTGGTGACGCGATCAAAAGCTTAACTCTCAGAATTTAAGTACTGTTTATTGAGAATTGCAGAGAAACTACATTGACTCTCTCTCTCTCTCTGTCGTTGATTTTGATTTCCTCTCAAAAGAATCCCCAAAATCTAGGGTTTTGTTTTTGTTCTTCTCGGTTAACCGGGTAAGTGTCTTTTTCAAAGTCCTTTACTCTCTTTCCTTTTTTAATTGGTTTCTTAAATTCTGATTGTTTTCGGTTGTTTCTTTATTTGGTAATTTTTAAAGTACAATTACAATTTTTTGGGGTTTTGAGTGTTTGGTTTTTTTTTTTCTGTTTAAAATTTTTTTTTTGTAGAGTCTGTGTATTTTTTTTTTTGGCGAGAATTAGGTATTTGGATTTGAAATTTTTGAGGTTTTGGCTGTTGAATATGATGAATTGAAGTGATCTTTAGTGTGGGGCATTTTGGGCTTTGTGGGACAAGACAGGAAATGGGTTTTTGTTGTAAATAATTTAAAATTATCGTTTCCATGCAGAACAGGAAATAAGGGTTTTGAATTATTGTTGGAAACTAGAGAAGAAACTACTTTGTAAAAATTAGTGAAAAAAGACAAGGCTTGGAGGAAACTTTGAAGAGGCCAAGGAAAGAACTTTGTTGAGACATCAAAAGAATTTATAACTTTTTAATTTTTTTAAAAAGTTGGAAAAGTGAAGGGACTTGGTACAGATAAACTGAGAGGAACAGTGATTGAGAAATTTTGATTTTATTAGTAATAAAACTCAAAATCTTCGATTTATTTTTGGATCAGTTGTGCTGGCTTGTTTGTTTCATCCATTTTGAATATAGAGCAAGTAGCAAAAGCATACTGTATCATAACAAAATTTAGTAATAGCTATGATAGGTACACAAAATATATTTGTTTTGTCATTAGGAAGATTATTCAGTTCTGGGATTTGCTTACATGTGTGGTCAAAATTTTGCGGTTATTGTTTTCATTCTCTTTTTAAAACAAATTTTGCTGAGAAATTATCACATACACTGACAGTGGAGATTTTAAACTCTAGAAGTGGGTGATACATGCCCCTTAGGATATACTGAAAAAATAAAAAATTTAATTAAAAATAGAAATGGGACATGTTTCAATCTCTTAACAGCGCTTGTGGAATTAAAATTTATACTGTCAGTGAATCAAATACTAACTCAATTTTGCTTTATTATTCTGGTGAAAGCTGGGAATTTCTTTTTCTACTTTTTTTTTTAAGTTCTCTTTTCATTTTCTCTATCTGCTTAAAGGAAAGACTGTAACTTCTACAATAAGACATTTTGTGCTGGTTCTCTGTCAAATGTAATTCATAATTGTGTTTTGTTTGATCTTGACATTTTTTTCATTTTGGCCATTACACTACAGGGTGATTCGAATTTGTGTATTCCAAGAACAATTTCCATGTTTGTATGTTTGGTATTTTTCTGTTAAACTTGATTGGATGTGTATTTGCAGCAATGTTGATTTGAATTGCTTTTATCTCTGACGTAAAAAGATCAAACTCTCTCTCTTTCGGTTTGTACCTGGGGCTAAGAAGGGTTTTCTTCATCTGGCTTTCTAGATTGTGACAAATGTTTCATTGTGATAAAGCAGTTTATTTGGTCATAAATAATCATTTGTTTTGCATTTTCTATCCATACAGAAGAACACAGAATAAGAAATTGACTATCATTTGAGGGTATTGGGAGGAATGCAGTCAAAGTCTGAAGGTGGAAATCGATCAGAACCTGATTCGCGTGGTGTTCCTCCAACTGCAGTTTATTGTAAACCTTGGGGACGTAATATTGGTTATGGTGCCATTTCCCTAGGAGTGAGAGGAGGAAATGCATCAAATTCATCTTCGATGGAATGCCCTAATGGTTTGGAGAATGGCCAGTCACTGTCCAATGATGAACTAAATGAAGAGGATGATGGTAATAAAGAAACACAAGCTACCGCATCCTCTCGGTCAGGTACTTCACATCATTATTCTATTAATATCTGTAGGCAATACTTACTAAAAAAATGTTATGAATAAAAATGTCACAGTCTCTGTGAAGCATGCTGGTGGACTATATTCTTCATCATTTCATGAATTTTGGGACTGAACATGGATCTATTGGTTATTCAAAATAGACATTGTTCGAGATTCTGTTTACTACTATTTTATGTAAACTTTGTGGTCTTTTCAAATGTGTTTGGAGTATTTTAGCAGACAGATCTACTGATTCAGTTAAACATACTGTAGTATCCGGAAGCCTAGGAAACTGGCAGTTGACCCATTTCCAAAGCTAATGTGGAAACTGGAAATAATTATGGAAACCTAGTTCGAGATGCTTGGTCTCTCTAGACTGGTATAAGTAGATATGCTAAGCCTTGCTAGTAATATTTTTCCATGCCCAATATGGAGCCTTATGCTATGTTTGGATATATATTAATAAGGAAAGGAAAGTAAAGGAAAGGAAAGAAAAAGAAAGTTTTTTTAAGGAAAGAAAAGGATACGCGTACCTCTTGTTTGGATAGATAAACTTAATAAAGAAAAAGAAAGGAAAGGAATCTTACCAATCATTGTTTGGTTAAAGAGTGGAAAGGAAAGTAAATGATTCATTATAATATTTTTTTCAATTATATCCTTCTTTTTATAAAATAACATATTTGATAGAATTAATCCATCAACAATTGATAAACCTACAAATGGAATGTAAGAAGACAAATGAAAGAGACAAATCAAGGTACCTAGGGAGGAGAGTTGACAGAAGAGGAGTGAGTTGAGAAAAGAGACATGGCTTTTTTAAGTAATGTTAAATAAAAATATGGATATTATAGTCCTTTCTTAAAAAAAAATTAGGAGAGTTGACAGAAGAGGAGTGAGTTGAGAAAAGAGACATGGCTTTTTTAAGCAATGTTAAATAAAAATATGGATATGATAGTCTTTTCTTAAAAATAATTTTTTTTTAACTTTCCTTTCTGTAGCTTTTCCTCCAAACCCGAGGTATTGAAAAAGTTGGCATTATAAGAGAAATGAAGAGTTATTTTCTACCTCTTTCCCTCACCTTAAATTAAAAATTTATCCAAACAAGGGGAGGGTTTTCCCATTTCCTTCACTTTCCCCTACTTTCTTTTCCTTTCTCTCCCCTCCCTTCCATCCAAACATAGGCTTAGTTTACTAGCATGTTGGTCATTTACTGGCTCTCAATGATAATGCCTTTCATCCAACAGATTTTTGGATGGAGTGCTAATGGTCTCTTTATTTTCAGTTGGAAATGGTGGACAAGAACATCACAGTTTGCAGCTTGTTGCATCTAGCATGTCTGCTATGCGTGACGAATGCCTCACACAGCCTCCTCAGCTTGAGCTCGTTGGTCATTCAATCGTAAGTGTCTCAAGCTCAAGATTTTCTGACGCATACGGTTAGAAGTCTCATAGTAACAGAACTTGCTATAGAAGGATTCCTAGTTTTCTTCCGATCCTTTTGCAGGCATGTGTGTCAAATCCTTATCAAGATCCATTTTATGGAAGAATGATGGCAGCTTATGGGCATCAGCCTTTGGTATGGAACCTTACTCTGTTCTATCTATATAATCAAGTGAAGATGCT
The DNA here is from genome assembly GCF_047325235.1 of Durio zibethinus. Lineage (NCBI taxonomy): Eukaryota > Viridiplantae > Streptophyta > Magnoliopsida > Malvales > Malvaceae > Durio > Durio zibethinus. The sequence goes on from NC_143176.1 coordinate 17,367,954, forward strand.
TTCTTATAGTATAGTTTTATCATTGTACTTATACTATTTAGTTTTTATCTTGAAGTTGTGCTGCTTGTAGATCTGTTTTCCTCTAGTATTTTATCTTTAATATGAAACCATTCTCATGAGACATCAATGTTATATACTGATACTTGAAAACAGATTGCAGCTGGTGATTGAAGTATGAAACTTTCAGAACTAAAAGAATGACCTATGTTAATGTCATTCCACTTGATAAAATTTTTGCAGTCTAACTTGCATTTGAATAAATGCAAGGCATAACCATTTTTTTTGCAAAAAGTCTAGCTTGTTGTCTCATTTTTTCCTTGGTTTGAGTAGCAAAGGAATTCAACAGGATTCGTGGTTAGCTTACTTTTTGGCATGTTTGTACATATGTTCTACTCTTAGAAGACTCAAAAACCTTTCTTATGATCCAAAGGAAATCATTCTTGCTTCTACTTTGATAATGGCCTTTTCTTTTTGTCAATCCATTTTATTGTAGGAAAGTGGCTAGAAATGGTTCTTTTTTGTCAATGCTGAATCCCATCCAAATAATGGACTCGATCCATGTAACCATGCTTGTAGAAGTTCTTGTTCTCTTATGCCACCAGCATCCTGAATGTTACATTAGAAATAACATGATTAAATCTCAATAATTTTTTAAATGACACCTTTTGAGAAGAAGAATGGCCATAAGATTGAACATTTTTAACATCGCTCTTTTCCTTAAAAAGAATGTTTTTGTTTTGCAATTGAAATGGTGGGAAGCTGTTTAGATCTTCAATTACATCAATGAAGTTGTTAGTTCTAATGATTGAAGATAACATTCTTTGATAGCATGATTCAACGAAGAATCTTTCACTGCTTTTTTTTTTTTGCTTGATTCAACAAAGAATCTTTCACTGCTTCTTTTTCTGTTGCTTGATTCAAAGAAAAATCTTTCAGTCTTTTTTCTGTTGGTCGAGTCAACAGAGAAATTTTCACTGTCACAAAATTTTCACCATTAATCATTGATTATCATGATCAATTTTCCAAGAGATCATTTGATCCAAATGTAATATCATGGAAACACATAATTCCTTGGTATCGCTGATAGCACTTTTTAACTTGGCAAGCCATTGATTTGACATCTCAACTTTGCTTTGATACCAAAATGATATGTACCGGATAATGAGAAAGAAAGTGGAAAGAGTTTTTCAAAGGAAAACTCAACCTTTGGGGTTTCTTACTAAATTTCAGTTACAAACCTTAAGTCCAAAGTAGACATTTAACTTTTATAAAGCTAAAATTATAAAATATAATTATCACCTAATGCCTAGGATAATATCAACAAAGTTTAAATAACAAAATAAGAATCAATTCTAACTAAAACGAAAGATAAATAACCAAGTCCTAACCAAAAATGCAATTATAATAACCAATTAACTATTAGACACATAACATCTTTGCTTTCATATTTGGGCATCTGAAATGCAACTCACTGGTGTTCTGTTGAGGGTGTAATATGCTGGTTTTCTTCCTCTGCTGGCATGTTAGATGTGTTTCAACTGTTATTCCTAGGATATATTGCTTGGCTTCAGTTTAATACTTTTTCTGGACAAGTTTTCTGCCTTGCTAAGGTAAAATCCTATACGCACAAATGCGCATGCATATTTGTGTCATTCATTTGAATTGTGGAATGAAAATGTGTGCCATAAAATATTTAACATTGAACTTTGTGAATAAATTAGACAATCATATGATATGAATATTAGAGAGATATAGGTTAAGTTGAATAACACTTCCAGCTTTAAAAATAAAGCAAATACAACTTATTTGGTACATAGAGGCATACATGCATACCATACATAGATGCTTTTATAAGTAGGATATACATACATATATGCATTCATACACACATACATAGATAGACATAAATGCATACATATCATACAGACATGCATGCATACATACATGCAAGCACAGACAGACACAAAAGAAAAAGAGATGAAGTCAATAATTGGAATGAATCTGGCAAGTACGAGTGTTCTTATTGAGTCTATGGAATCTGGAAAAAAGTCTGAAAAAACTCCAAGTTAAAGGATTTTTTTCCCTTTTAACAAATGGAGCTAAACAACCTTAATTAATATTCTAGCAAGCTCTTATCTCATGCTGTTTTTTCATGCCTTGTGAAGTGAAGGGATACTTTGCACATCAATGTATACAAGAAAACTATGGTTTTTTGACAAATCTCTTCTTGGCCAATTATCTCATGTGTTATGCTTAACATTGCCTAGCCGTGTTTGAATGGCTCAATACTAGGATTTTTTTTTTCATTTACACTTTTGCTTAATTTCTTAAGTTATCTTAATACCAATTCTCGTGCAGGGCTAGAAAGAGAAAGTAAAATAAAAATGGAACAAAATTGCTGAAACTAAATGAAAACTCTATTATATTTGAAGTTCACAAGAAGGTACTTGGAGGCCTGTATTTGGTACCACAATTTAGTGTTCCTTACTTAGACGGACAGTTTTGCTGGACAGTGATATTGGGAGACTTTTTGATAATTTGATGTTTGCTGATTAGATGAATAGAGAAACATGCGTTTAAAATTCAAGTTCCTTCCGATTCTTAATGGTTAGTTAATCATTGATCCATGATACCAACTTTTAAATTTCCTTCCCAACTACAAAAAGGAAAAAGTGGTTGGTGAAACATTGAAAAATGGCTAAATAATGAACAGTGTCTGTCATTTCTTTTATGTAGTATTTTGGAAGGATTGCCTTTCCTTGTCTTGATGAGTTGGTGGTATCTTTCCATGAATTGCTTTGCCTTTTTTCCCCTGCTTTTTCTTCCTTTCTTTGAGTGGTCTTGTTTTTTTGGGGTTGACATCGGATGCCAAGGAAAGGGAAATCAGATTGAAGCATGATTTTATTTATGCTAGCAGGCCTTACTCACCAAGGTCACCTGCTCTTCTTCTGTTAGTTTATATATATATATATATATATATATATATATATATATATAATTAGTGACAGATCCAAGAATTTTTTCTGGAGGTATCTACTTATAATATATATAAAAATCTGTCACAGATTTACTAATTTTTTTGATGCAAAGGGTGTTCATGGGAAATTTTGGGGGTGTCGAGTGAAAATTTCTTTCAATTTTTCTTATTTTCTAATCTTTGGGGTGTCCATTGAAAAATTTTGGGGATGTCTAATGAAAAATTTTCCTTCAAATTTTCTTATTTTCTAGTTTTGAGACCCCCTTGCTCATAAGGTCGATCTGCCACTGTATATAATGTGATAGAATTTTCTAAAGCAAGACCATTCATTGTAATAAGATTCTTTATTTAAGAACCCTCTTTTGATACATGACAGTCAAAACATGGTACACTTTTAACGAATAAATGCTTGCAATGACCAGAATTATCCTTCATTTGTTGGAATGCCTCATCCAAGAATGGCTTTGCCCATTGAGATGGAACAAGAACCAGTTTATGTGAATGCCAAGCAGTACCAGGGGATTCTGAGGCGAAGGCAGGCCCGTGCCAAAGCAGAACTTAAGAAGAAGGTTGTAAAAGCCCGAAAGGTAAACAGAAAACTGTACTCTTTCAGTTGGTTGATTGTACACTACAGTTGGAAAATTAACACCGCGCTTCTGATTATTGCACTTTAAACTAAACATAAGACTACATACGCTTTCAGTTGGTCAATTTTGCACTACAGTCAACAAAATTAACATTGATCACTATTGATTATTGCACTTTAAACAAGAGATATTTTTCAAATATTTTGTTCCTTTTTGATGTCTCACATTGCATCATGTGACTGACTATTAGAGTTTGAATAGTGAGAAACTCTCTTTTTGTTGTTAACTTGTGGGTTATTGTGGTTCCATATCCTATATCCTACAGCCATATCTTCATGAATCAAGGCACCGGCATGCTATGCGTAGGGCAAGAGGTAGTGGAGGACGTTTTGCAAAGAAAACAGATGCTGATACTACAAAACCCATGGCAGAAGAAAAAGGAACGGGTTCAGGTCCTGCCCTATCATCTCAGTCTGCGAGTTCATCAGGTTCTGAACCATTGCCATCTGATTCTGCTGAAACCAGAAACTCCTCTCTCACTCAGCAAGAAGCAAGAGGGTCCCGTGTGCATAACAGGCCTCAAGTCAATGGCAGCAGTCAATTTCAGAAACGAGGTGATAGCATCTCCTCTAACCAGGCTTCACATAGGCCTCTTGCTATCCAGTGAATGTAGGACGCCTTCTCAAAAGCTGAAGCGTTTACTCCGAACTGTTGTCCGTGATTACATCTTGGCAACTATTGTCAAGGCGGCAAATCATTCTTGGCTTTCCTCTTGTGCCTAGTTTGTGAATGGAAGGGGAGAAGGGACTGCATGGGACTCTTGACATCGTTTTTGTCTTGTCGCTGCTTCATCATTTTTCCCAAGTTGCATTTTTGTACAGATGCTGTTAAATAAACCCAATGGTAGTTGTAGTTTGTGGGACAGATTCCATGACAAGTAGATTGTACTTGGGTTTTCCTTTTGTCGTTCGTAGTTGAGACGATTCCTTTTACAAATCTGTACCTAATGCACTTTATAGATTTGATGTAACTAGTGTGCATGTTCGAACGTTAAAATGTATGCTTTCCAATGGCCTAGTAGTAAAAACATGGAAATATGAAAATATAGCACTCTTAGATTATGTCAAATAATGGTGTTGCTCAATGCAGATTATTTTCCCTGGATAATTGTAGACATAACGCACAGATAACTATATAAACAAATCCAAAGATCAGCTCAGATTGTGTCATGCAGAAGACATTTAACAAGTTTAAACTTTAGCAAATTTGGAATTTAAATATCAACGTCTGTAAATCTTTTTTACTTCTTTTTAGGTTACGAGTTCTTTTCTTAAAAACAAAATAAGAATGAATACATGGAATCACTTAATCAAAGGTTACCACAACATAAAGCACATCAAATATTTTAATGGATGTATAGTTATAACTTTGAATGACTCGACTGCCCTAGAGTTAGTGGTGTAACCTATCTTTTAAAAACACAAATTCAATAACCAAATGCCTGTATCTTTTCAGCTGATATTACACCTTTTTTTTTTGGACAAAATCCAATAGAGGCACTATAATCCACCTACCAACATGGTATCATTCTGATGTTGATCGGTTTCCTCCAAACTTCCCCGTTTCATTGTCAGAGATTACAGTCTCTGAGGTTGCCTTGCTTTCATTTGAAAAATTACTGTTATTTTCTGTGGCATTAACCACAGTCTGTTTCTCCATCATCCCAGACAGAGCCAGGCTGGGAGACCATTCAAGGACGTCATCAATTATGTTTGACATCCGCTTCTGATACCTGCAAATGATTGAAGACAATCAATTCCAGATGTATAAAGATAAATGACTCCAAGAACACCGGTCCAGAATGATTGAACTGTTTACAATATAATCAAAACTAATAATTCTAGATTGAGAATGAAAATGTCTTTCACCACCAAAATAAATACCTATAGACGATAATAACCCAATTTCTATTTGAGAATATTATCATGCAAATACATTCAAGATTTTCAAAAACCATTTCAGCCTTTTAAAACAAAAAGATGATTGAACTGCTCTCAGGAAAAAATTCCTTCTTAAGTAAATATTTGAACAAGAGCAGATTCGGAACTGACCTTGCTCTAGCAGCCTCATCAGGGGCATGGTGCCTCAGCAGCAGTATGACCAACACAGCCACAATAGCATAGAACAGTCTTGCTGTCCATTTTGGCCGCTCTTCTTCATCTTTTTTGGGCCAAAAACGGAATAATTCTTGCAATGTTGCTTCCTCAGCAAGGATGTTGGGGAAGAACCAAACACGATTTCCAAGAATGACCCATGCAGCACCAAATATCGTAGCTCTCACTGCAAATTTTAAAATTTCAAACAAAATAGAAGGAAGGAAAAAGCAAAACATGAATTGACAAATGGTATAAAGCAGACCAAATACAGAAACATAGAACTGGTGATTTAAACTATAACTCAAACTGGTTATGCGAAAATAACCTTATACAGATTGGGATCACAGTCAGGCAATTCAAAACTTTTAACTCAACAATAAGTGCATATGTCACAGCATAAGGAAGAGTCCTAAATCTCATATCGAACATAATAGAAAGCTCATTGGAGTATAAAAGGGTTCACACCACCTCTGCCTTGTGAGGCGCCTTTTGTAGGACAAAACCGTGAGGCCAGGGGGCCAAAGCGGACAATACCTCACAAGGGTGTGAACCGTGGCAAAAAGGCTGATCTGGGACGCCGGAAGAGTGAATGCTCGGGTCCCGGAGCAGCGCGGGTTCGGAGCTTAAGTCTCGACCCGTGACAAGTGGTATTAGAGCCAGCCCTAAACCATTCGATCCATGCCAAGTACCTCGAGGGAGGTAGGCAGGGTGACCAGCCTCTGTGACGAGGGCGTCACAAGGTTAGGTGCGGAAGAATGTCACAGACCTAAGGAAGAGTCATGAATCCCATATCGAACATAATAGGAGGGTCATTAGGGTATAAAAGGGTTCACACCACCTCTGCCTTGTGAGGCGTCTTTTGTAGGACAAAACCGTGAGACCAGGGGGGCCAGAACGGACAATACCTCACAAGGGTGTGAACCGTGACAGGAAGGCTGATCTAGGACGCCGGAAGGGTGAATGCTCGGGCCCGGAGCCGCGCGGGTTCGGAGCTTAAGTCTCGACCTGTGACACATACATAAGGGGTTTACCAATACACTTCCACTTCTCCCCTACATTTGATTGAAAAGTGGGTTCTAGGTCCAATATGTATCTTAGGCTCACTATTTTATTCCTACTGGAATTTTTGGTGATATATCACTATTTTAGTGATATAGTTTAATGGGAATCTTTAGTGGAAAGTGAACCAATAGTGCGACTTTTCCTCTTCTTGCATAAAGTGAGTTATACCCAGTTTGAATTTTGCTATTTTTTTCCAAAGACCATAGTTCAGTTTGTTTCCCATATCATATGCTATCATTATTTCAGTAACACACACACACACGAGAGAGAGAGAGAGAGAGAGAGAGAGAGAGAGAGAAAGAGAGAATATACAATCTCTATCAATTCTTAAGTTGTTATATTATGTGTCTAAGACCTAAGACAGATGCTTATTGGCAAGACATACAAATCCACCAACTAAAACAGAAAGGATGCAACCTACACGTATGTCTGTGTTGTATGTGCAGTAACCCATGTGACTGAGTGTCAAAGTAACTGCTTACGTCAAGTGACATTATTAGGCCAAAGTTCAGTTTTGTCTCTACATTAGCCAAAATTTCAACCTGAGCAAATAATTACACTAACATGAGATGGAACTGTGATGATATAACACCACAATCTTAGAATAACATACATGCCAACAGGATTCAATGACTAAAAACAGGGGTTTAAATGTAATGTAATCTTTAATTAGCAAACAAAGCCTTGAATGGACAGAAAAAGGCTGGGACGACAACAATAGCAGAACCTTGCTCAATAGGTGTGGAATTGTAACAACATCATCCACAATGCTAGTCACGGACTCCAAAATCAAACTAACAACTGCTTTCTTCAGCCAGCATTATCCAACTATGCTTCTCTAACATGGTTAACCAAAGAAAATTTAGTTTTTAATGCCATTAAAATGTTCCTGACATAGTAAAAGAACTAATCAAATTACATAAACAAGGATCCAATGCATATTAATATCAAATAACATCCAGAAAAAAATTAACACAGAAAAACTTACATAAAAGCAAGGAGAGAATAAGTAGAAGAACTCCCGCACAGAGGTAGAGTATTAGTAATTTGCATTGATGTGGATATACAGGAAACAAGCAAATTGCAAGTGTCAACACAGGCCAGAAAAATGAGAGAAGTGTTTGCCATAATGGCCGCCGTTTTACAAACGTCCATGCAAAAAAGGCATCATTATCAGAGAACACTTGTTCCTGCAAAAGGGGCAGCACATGGATAAATTCATATAAAAAGAAGGCATTAGTTTCAGAAGAAATTTGATTGTGGCTTTTCAAAGGCGAAAAGACATTTGATTTTGCAAAATAATCACAAAGAAAAGAGAAAGTATAAGCCAAGTACCCATAGCCAATTTCAAGAACAAATGAAAGGCTGTTTGAAATGCTTTGAAATGCCAATGTTAAGCATTCCAAAATAAAAGCATTTTGGGACTCCGTTTCATCTTAAAGCAATCTACTTTTTGTCTTCCCAAATAATCAAAACATTTCTGCTTTGGTTACAGATCATGAAAGGCATAGTGTTTTTTTTTTTTTTTTTGTAATAATTAAAAGAAGTAATGATGAAATAAAATGAATAATGCAAGTTTAACCAAACAACAAATGCATATTACTTCAAGAGTTAATATGAAATAATGCACCATAGCATCAAAGGCACTGAAATTAGGGGGCAGGAGGTTGGGAAGGGACTGTTTAAAATGACTTTGTAGGAAAGAAAATGATGGTGAATGGTTATAAATATAACACTGTATGTCACAGAAAAGCATCAAAGACCACATAAAACAAAAGTTGTTATATTAATCAGGATTAAAAAAGAGATCTAGTTAAAGATGCCAAGCCTTGGTACATAGGAGACTTCAGGCTTGAGGCATGACTGATAAGATGGAACAAGCCCCTAGGACTTCTCTTCAGAAAACATACAAAAAGCTCATGAGAAAATAAAAAAAAAAAATCAAACAGGTGATATCATAGGGCAGACCGTATACACAAGTCTAGGCCTAAGGTATTTGCAAATAGTAAGGGTGAAATTTCAAGGTTTCTCTAGAAAAATGTTAAAAAACAAAATAACCATTTATGATAATAAAAGAAAAGAAAGTTGGATCAGGTGTCTCATAAGGAAGAGTACCTATACAGATCTAGGTCTGCATTTAGTAATTGTGGAAAGATAACTCTTTGCATATATCAATAAGATAAACACATACAGACATAGATTACATATACACATATAGATGTTTGTGTATGAGAAATTCAAGCAGCTATACCACCTAAGAGCAAAAGCAGTAAATGATTTATAAAATATTTTAATGTTAAACAACTAAAAGACTCACAGGAAAAATTTCTAAATTTGCAGGCCAGGTAGACAACTTTTTCTTCCCCGGACGAACAGTTTTCACCACACGGTCGCAGCGCACCAAAAGTGTTTTCTGTAACAAACTATTGGCAATATCTTCAGTTTCTAGATTTCTATTTGACTCCAGTATTTCTTTAAGCTCTGGATGATTTTTTATAAAGCTTACAAAATCCTTCCCTCTAAAATATTCGACACGAGTTTCCTGCAAGACAGCCCATCTAGACACCAAATCTTTATGGTCCCTCACTTTCTCAGCAAACAACTGAAACACATCCTTCTTGGCAGCTTGTTTCTGGTTATAAAGGAAATGATACAGAAATTAGATAACAATACTGTATATAAAATTCATGAATTACGATTAACTATAAGAATTGGCCAGTACAAGCACATTGAAACACATGTAAACCCAAAATTCATGACACAATGATCAGCATCAAGCCTAAAAGGCAATACCATCAGTTGATCAGGCAAACTATGAGTAGAAATCATATTGACCACAAATAAAAATAGCATCATAAAAAGGCAAGCACAATATGTTAACATAGATATTTAAAGCATTAGTAAGCTAAAAGGCAATTTCGTTTCATCAAGTAAGTAACATTTTCTGAATTTGTTGGGCCAACTAATCTGAACCTAAGTCAACAAAATTTCCTCAATTTTTTTCTTTTTTTTTTAATTACCACTTTAATTCTATCATGTTCTCTACATTGAGTCTTTTAGGCGAAAAAATATCCATACTATCACTCAAACCCTTCACTTTTTTAAAGTAAAATTGGAAACATAGGACACAGAACATTCTAGGACAACATAACCCTCCCACCGTAATGAACAATTCAGACGTCGGATACGGGTGCCCGATGCTGAGAATCTATCCCTTCCTTTTCCTTTAGTGCTAAATATAATTAAACAGAAAATTCAAAATAATATCCCATCGAATTTTTTGTCCCAATTCCCTCACAAAAACAAATGTAGTGCAGTAATCGAGCCGGTCCCAACAATTAATACGAATCAATATCCATCTTTTTTTTTCCTTTTAGCAATTCAAAGAAAATTATATTTTTCTTTGTTAAACAAAGTGACTGTAGTGTCTACACTAAATTCATGACATAAAATTTTCGGATCAAAATCAAAAGAAAAAATTTTTCAAAAAATGTCAAATTAAAAAAGAAAACTGTAAATCAGAGAAATGAAAAGGGCGAGGCGAACCCTAGGAGGAGTGTCGGAGCTGGGATCTCTGCTGCCGTTTTGTACGGACGCCGAAGATCTTCGAGCTTTCTTCTTCTCTACTCCTCCTGATTTCTTCATTTTCTTTCTCCTTTTCCAATTTTCCTTTTTTTTTTCTCTATATTTTGTTTGGCTTTTGCTTTCAATTTATGTTTTCCTTCTCAGTTTTTATTTTATTTTTTGTTTCTGTTTCTTTTTCCTTTTTCGAACTTGTTTATGAGTATAAGGGAACGGTACTTCCCGTTATAGTTATACTTTGGAAATGATTCATTCAATTTTGGTTAGTGACTTAGGTTTAAACCCTTGAGCCAATAGGATTCAGCTATGTCAGCATCACAATGACGTAAATTTTCTCTTTTGTTTTTGAAATCCATATTAGATCTTATCGTTACTGTATCTATATCTATTTGTTTTATATTCATGCATATAAAATATAAAAATTATTATTATTATAATTTATGTGACATGTTAAATATCAAGATTTTTTATTTTTTTAATTTATAGAATTTTTATTAAAAATTTAAATGACATTATTTTTTTATTTTTTCATATAATATCAACCTGCCATATTTAAAATTGTTTTATAAGATCTAATTAAAATCCAATAAATCCAACTTCTATCTTCGTACTTCCCACATTTATATAAAGGAAAAAAACAAAAAGAAACTCTATTATATTAGGTGGTGAAATTTTAAATTTCACAAATAATATATAATTATTATATGACCATGTGATAATCATATATAATAATTATATGTTAATATAGTAATTTTTTTAATTATAATGAAAGCTTATATTGACGTATGATAATCATATATCATCATTTATGAAATTTAAAAACTCTATCATTTAATAATCCAAAATAAAAAAAAAATTTAATGAGTAATTATAAATATAATCATAAAAGCTAGTTAAATGGTCACACTCTCTTTTTCATTTTCTTTGTTCATCTTTTTTTTTTATTTTGAATATCTCAAAATTATGTCATTTTTTTCTAAACATTTAAAACTCTTACTTTTTATATTTTAAAATTATTTTTTTATAATTTTTATAATTTTTTTAATATTAAAAATCATGAAACTTTAATTTTATAAAAAAAAAATTAAAATTTAATATTAAATTCATTAAAAATAAATTTTTTTTTTATTTCTTAAAAATCTACACATAAAAAATATTTTGGGACGGAGTATATTTTTTTAAATGAATTTTCATTAATATACATTTATCACTAAATTAAAAATATAATATATCAATTACAAAATTCATTTGTATCAATATCATCTTAATGTCACATGAAGCCGTATCTAGTTAGATTTTGAAGTGGGACCATCCCCTCATAGCATATTACTGTCAAACGCGGAATCTCGGATTTTTTAGACAATCTCCCAATTGTTCTTGGACAACTAAAAAGAGATTCTTTAACCAGTCTCAGGAAAATGGGATACCAAGAATCAAAACTTACTAGAATTAAATCGTGTTTTTGTTGCGTGATTATTTTTTAATTTCTTGAATTATGTTTTAAATACGAGAGAATTAAAATTTTTATGTCAAATTTTAATTAATGATAATATACAGATAAATATAAATGTATTTATTTTTTTATTTAAATTATAGCTTAATTGTATATAAATAAATTTTTTTATTAAATTAAGATATATATTTATTAAAATAATACATATATAAATATAAATCCTTACGAGAGTTGGAGTAAAACGTCTTAAACTCGATTTTCACTTAATCCAAATTATTTAAAGAGAAAAAAATTAATTTAATTTTTATTTAAATAAAAAAATCGAAACCTATGATTTTTTTTTCTTTGCTACATCTATTTAATTTTTTTTAAAAAAAAATTATCTAATAAAAAATTTAAAGAACAAAAAAAAGGATAAAAACAAAAAAATCAAATGAGACGGCCTTGTAAATTTTTTAAATTAAAATATTAAATAATATTTTAAATAAAATACATATAAAAATATAGAATTATATAATAATAAAATATATACTTCTTTTATATATCAAGATCAAGGTCTAACACCAAAAACCTTATTATTATTCGATCTCAACTTAAAAAAATAAAAACTTAATTCAAAAATCTAAAATTTAAAAAAAGTACACTAATTGGATCGAAGTAAACCAAAATTTATTTGATACGGATTATTTTGTCACCTCTATTTTAATTATTTTTTTATTAAAAAATTTATCTAATAAAAAACTAAAAGTAAAAAAAATTTTAAAAAATGAAACAAAAATTAAACACTTAAAAAAAAAAAACCAAAATAAAGGAGGTGCCACATGGATACCTGAGATCGAACGAAATATTTTAAATCCATCTTCAACTCGAACTCATTTAAAAAAAATTGACCTGAACTTTATATTTTAAAAATACATCTATATTAGATTAATACAAATTAAAATCAATTAAAAATGGATTATTTTGTCATTCTTACTATTGACTTTTTAATACAACATTTTATTTAATAAATAAATTAAAATTAAAAAAACCAAATAAAAAGTTAAAAAGTGGATTTAATAAAAACAAAATTAAAAAAATAGAAAGTAAATTTTTGGAAGAGGGATAGGGTGTCACGTGAGGACTCTCTCATCTCTCCAAAATCTACAACTTCAATATAATAGATAGATAAATGAATAATAAAAAAAAAAATTTTATATACCTATAGGATGGTAAAATATTCTAAATCTACTTTCAATTCAACCTCAATTTAAAAAAAAAAAAAAAGATTTCAAATTAAAAAATATCTATTATTAGATCAAAATAAATTAAAATCCATCGAATATGAATTTTTTGATTATTACCTTCAATAATTTTTTTACAAAATATATCTAATTAAAAAATTAAAGTTAAAAACTCAAAAAATAAAGAATAGCAAAATATTAAAAAAAATAAAAAGGAAGAATGGATATTAAAAAAGAAAAAAAAACAAATTAAAAACAAAAATAAAAATCTAATAAAAAAAAGAGAGATACTATATGGACACCCTTCTCATTTTCAAATCTCTACAAAATTAACTAGTAGATTAGATAAGAAAGATATAGCTTCTATAATATAATTTAATTTAATTGAACGTTACATGTAAAAAAAAAATACTAAACTAATGCTAGCAACGTTAAAAACAAAAACTAATAGTGGCATGGTTTGTTAATAAATTATAAAAATTTTAATTTTAATAATTAAAATTCAAATATGAACACTAAAATAAAAATATCCCAAAGTGGTTGACCCAATTACTTCACTCTTAAAATTTTCAATTCAAGTTCTATTGATGCACATAATTGGAAGCAAAATGTCATGCAACCAATTGCATTCAAACAAAGGAAAAGACTGTAATAACCCCTTGAAAGTTTTATCTTGAAAGAAACTCATGTTTCAAGTGGATATGGTTTAACTATTCCCTTTCCATTTGCCAACATAAAAATGGTTTCTCTCCATTTTTGCTCGCTTCAAAGAAAGCGTCTCCCACTTTTTAACACCAACCATTCAGCACTTATCTCTCAATTAATTGAACATGGTGGGAATAATAATGCCAAGAAAACAATAAACTTATCATCTTCTTCTTGGATTGTTCGTGCAGTGGAGAAAGATTCAAAGCAGTTTGAAGTAGACCCAGAAAAGGCTAAAGAAGCCCTTCAAAAGCTTGACCAGCAGCTGCAAACCCTCTCTAACAAACAAGTCAGCACTCCTAAGATCAGAGGTAATCTTTCTCCCTCTGTTTATCTTTATAGTCTTCAATTCTTAGTTGCGCTGTTGCTTCTTCTTTTCAAGTAATAAATGAGCTCAGTTGTGATCTAGTTAGAACTGACATAATCCAGAAGAAGCATAAATGAACAAAATATTTAAAATACCAAATCATGTCTTTTTACCGTTGTTTTGTCATAAATTGCCCGGATGGTAGCATCAAATTGCATCTGCTCTGTTGAATTGAGTGGCTTCTTTAGATAAAACCCTGGTCTTGACTATTTAGTGTTGGCTACCCTTGTAAGCATGCCTTCATTTCCTAATTCCCTCTGAATCATCAAGGAGTTAGTTTTCACTATGTAACTGTGAAACATGATTCTGAAGACTAATTTAAGCTCCTTTAATTTTCTGATTTATGCAATTGCAAATGGCAAGTGACAAGTTTCTTCCTTTTCTTGAGTGAGATAGTCTTCTCTCACTCTAAACTTTTATGTAAAAAAAAAAGGAGAGAATTGTAGCAGAACGAAATGATAAAGAAAATGCTTATGGTTCCCTTTTTAGAAATGCTTATGGACAAAGCAAAGCTGTGTTAACAGTTAAGTGTTGTGAAGGCAAAGTAATAGGTTTCAGGTTGACCTATTCCAAATCTCCAATGCCAATTTGAATTCCCAAAATCGTTTACTAGGTTATGCCCATTTGGTTATAAGTTTTTGGCACACTTGATTCAACCGTATTCTAACACGTTGAATCAGCAAAAAACTTAGTTGAAAAGATCATCTACTGGCATACCAACAATGGCCGTTGGCGAAATGTGGTAACACGTTTTTTTTTTTTTGTAAACTAATTGCAGCATTAGATGTAAAACTTACAAGAGACAAAATGGTGGAAGATACCCCAGAAGTTTCAGGGTCTTTCTTGGCATATTTAACTATTGCTCTCCTTACTTTCACAATCTTTTACAATATCTGTTTTTATGCGGTGATAAAGCCATCCATTGATGGACCAGAGTCAGCTCCACAATCTAGCAGCCAAAGTGAGTCAAGGGGTGCAGCAGTTTTGCAGTAGTTGCCACCATTAATACCAGAAGTTAATTTCTCTTCAATGTTGTTTAGAGCTTAAGAGCATATTTTTATTCATGTAGTTAAACTTGAAGCATACTTTAAACAATATATATATATATATATATAAACCAAAAGGCGATGCAAAGCAAAAGAGTATGTAAAATTTGAAGCATACTTGCTCTGGGAATAATAAATTAAGAGAATAAAGGAAGTTAAATCAAAGGAAGAAGTAGAAGATAAATCAATCAAGGCACTTAATAATGAAAAATAAAGGAATCCTCCAAGTTTCTTTCAAAACTCTGTGCTATTATGGGCTATGAGATGCAAGCCCACATTATTTTCAATTAATTAATGGGCCAAAGGGCAACAATCTGTAAGTTCTACACATTAAAATCTTGATCAGAGAGATTGCTAATGCCTTTCCCACCACCTCATATGTTTTTCTACTTTTTTTTTTTTTTTTTTTTGCGCCTTCACCGTATATTCATACTTTAAAGGGCTTTTGATGTATTAACATATTTTGGTTCGCTCATTTATTTGAAACTGAAAGTTAGGAATGTAATAAGTGAAATTCAATTGGAAATGTAAGATGTGGAATATAAATGAAACTAAATTATAACTTGCGCGATGCACAAATCGATTTTATTTATTTAATATGAATATATATAATTAATTTTTTTAAAATCATATTCAAATATTTAAAATTCATAACATATATAAAATTTATATATATTGACTTGTTATTAAAAAATAAACTTTTTAAAAACAACAAAAAAAGTCTTTCCTTTGAATATTTTTGTTTATAATAATATTTATACACCTATAAAATCATATCAAATAAAAATAAATTATGTCTTCTTTTAAAAAATAAATATATATATATTTTTGAATGATAAATTAAATAATAAAAGAAGTATTACCACATTTTCATTTTAGTAATCTTGATTAAATTATTATACAAAATATAAAAAAATGTTAAAAAATATATGAAAAAAAATAAATTGAAAAAAAATTATTTTCCATAAGAATGAAACTTTAATAATAATAATAAAATATATCTTAGAAAAAATTTATAAACAAAAAAAAATTGCAATAGTAATAGAATATACCTTAAAAAAAGTTATTGAACAAATAAAATATTGATATATAACACATTGCATTTGTAGTCTTAAATTTGTAGACTAATTTTTTAGTGGCAATTAGGATTAAATAGATAATTTTAAAATTTTAAAATGGATATAATAAGTGATAAAAATAATATTAAATTTTTTGCATTTATTTGAAATATAAATTTGATAATTAAAGTTCAAATGGATATAATCATTTTGATAATCTTATTATTTAAATATTTAAAATGAAAATTTTTTGAAATTTCAAAATCTTACATAAAATTGCTTGAATTTTTAATGTTATACGTAAATTTTTTGAAAAGATAATTTTTTAAATCAAAATTTTTAAATCAAGAGAAAAAAAGATTGTTGAAAATCTAGATAAACTTAATCTTTGTAATTTTTAAATATGTTTGAAAGATTTTGATAACTAAATAATTTTTTAAATAAGGTTATTTGATAAACAACTAAAATTATTTATTAAAAAAATAAAATTCATATTTCATATTTTTAATTTTATAATATATATCTCTAAAATAATTTGATTTTCAATTATAGTTTGAATAATTTTGATATTTGAATAAATTTAAAATTATCTAATTTGTAATTAAAAGAAATTATCTTATTTTTTTAAAAAACCATCATATGTGTTATTTAAGAGAATTGTCCATATAAATGCTTATGTGGCAAACTTATATATTTATATTGTTATATACATATAAGATTTGATAATGTAGGATAATTTGAGCTTGTCCATAAAAATTTAAAAAATTTTCAGCATATCACCTTATTGAACACATTTGTAACTTCTGGATGAGAATTTGAGGCTTTTTAGATGAGTTGACATTTGTAACTTAGCAGTAAATTAGAGTTAAAATGTTGATTTTTTACTCTTAAAAGGAAAACTTAGTTACAATAAAAGAAACATACTGGAATGACATGAAGAATTAATTTTCAATTTATCAAAAAAATTAAAAAAAAAAAAAAGAAAAAACCTTTGTCATCTCCTATTATCTTTCGTTTCTATTGAGATTTTCACAGGAACCTGACTTGAATATAAGCACAAAAATATCCAAACAAGGTTGTCAAACTTTGACTAACTTTTGACCTCACCAGTGTTATTGGGTTTGGATTAATCTAAAACTAGAATTTGGCCCCCCATTCTGGGATTGATATTTTCATCGATTTTTTTTATTTTTAATATACTTATTATCATTTTAATATAAAATAATAAAAATTTTAATAAACATAAAATATTATAAAATATTAAAAGTTTAAAAAAATTAAATATAATAATTAATATGTTATTATTATTGTTTTTTGTTTTTTGTTTTTAAATTTTCATGTTATGTTAGAAGTTTTGTGATTTTTCAAAATTATTTTCTCAATTGTATAATCTTTTCAATTTATCGTATATTATAAAATTTTTTTGTGAAAACAAAAAAATATTATAATTTTTAATGAAAAATTTTTTATTTTTAAATATAATACTTCACAAATATATAATAAAATTATACCTCACAAATAAAAAAAAAATCTCATTTTGAATTTGGATTTACGTTTTCAGCTAACCTAAATGAGCCCAACATTTGACAAAAAAGTCATAAATGCACAAATCACCTTTTATAAATTCAAAAATTTCAACTTCACATTCTGTCGTGCAACTAATTTTAAAAATATGGTAGATTTTAAAAAATAGTTGAACAATTAATTATTAAGTGACATGTGTATTGTTACTAGAGCTCAATTATATAGACTAGGGTGGTAACTCGGCTCCACCATATTCATTTAAGGTTGTTTTTTTGGCTTGTAGTACAAATTTTTGAAAAAATAATAAAAAAAAATTGATTGTTGGTTTAGGTAAAACCATTGGAAGATTTAATTTGTATTTTCTTATATTGTACGAAGTATAAAACGAAATGAGATTATAATGATATAAAACCGAATTCAATTATAGATAAAATAGAAAAAGCAATGTAAAAATAGCTAAGAAATAAAAATATAAATCAAATAAGAGTTCATGCACGTTATGTTTATAATCTAAACAATTACAACTGTAATCGAATTTTAAAACTTAAAAAATAAAAGTAACAATAAAAAAATACAAAAAAAGCAAACAAATAAACAAATCATTGGAAATAACATAAACATTTCAAATCTCTCTCATTTTTTTCATTTTCTAAAAAAGTAAAAAATGAACTCAATAATTTCAAAAAACCAAGACCAAATCAAGCTTTCATATAGTTATAGACGATCTCAACCTGCAAAATTTCATTATCTTTCTAGCTATCCTTTTCTTTTTATTTTCTTATCGTCTTTTTTTTCACATGTTCTATTCCCTACCTTTTTTTTTCGAGCCTTTTAACATATTTTTGGTGGACTTGCAATGCAACCCTTGATATCATTCATGAATACCAAATTTAATTCCATGAAAATGATTAGACTAATTTAAATACTTTTAAATGGAAAGCTAGCTTTAAAGTATAAACTTACCAAAAATTAGAGCCCAAACATTTATAATACACATCAAACACCCGTATAAACCCACAGCTCAAATGAAAAACTCAATAAAAACAAATACTCTTGTCACTTGTAGGATTGTTGGGGTTATTGCTATGTAAAAACATGATTTAGGACCTAAAATTCCAACATCTATTAAGGCCTAACCTAAAACTATCCCACAACAAAAAATGCCAAAAAATAATAATAATAATAATAATAATACACATGTCAAACTCTTATACCATTCAGGATATGTTTTATATAGTGTTATATAGATGTTGCATTATTAAAGTATTGATTGTGATTTAATCATTCACAATTATAATAAGTTTAAAGTTTTCAATTTTTTTTTTAGCATTAAAAATTTTTTAGCTCTGTCCATTACATTTTTTTAAATTAATCTAAATAAATTTATAAAAAATAATTTTTATAATAGAACATACTTTTTTTATTACTTAAAAAATGTTGGTTAAAGTTTTAAACTCTAATAATCTCTGTAAGCCTGCAAATTTCAACTTGCTTGGTAACTGGTAAGTGCATAAGCATCACCTATCTTTTGTTTTCTTTAAAGTAATCCAAATTTTCTTTAAAAAAAAGAAAAAAAAATTTTCAAATAAAATCTTTGAAAAGTACATTATATGTTGTGTTCAAAATGCATGCAAATGCATTTCTATTTTTAAAAAAATTTTGTATATGTTTCAAAAGCTTTATTAATAATTTACCAATAACAATAAAATAAAAGAAAAACCCAAAATAGAAACAAAATTGGTTTTTTACCTTTTTTTATTATTTTGAAGTTTGTTTAGGAATTCTAAATGAAAATAATTTTAAGAAAAAAAAAAAAAAAGACAAGAGGTTTCTTCTCTTACCTTTTTTTTCCATTGTTGAATTCAAGAGAAAAATGAAAAAGGAAAAAAACGAGAGAAGCTCTTTGCAAGAAAAGAGCTTTGACTCTTCCTTTCTCTTTTTCTTATTATCTCTTTTATTCTTTTCTCACAAATTGAATCTCATTCCTTTCACATTTCACTCAAATATAAAAGTTCAATTTATTTTTTTTCTCACACATTGAAACTCATTCCTTACACATTTCATTTTACTTTAACACTTAAAAGAAGTTTCATTTCATAAACCCCTCTAGATTTTTCTTAAAGTCTTTTTTGAGTAACAAAATTGTTTGAAGAAAAGTGGGTTGGTAAATTTTTTTTGTTTTGTTTTGAAACAAGTTTTTTGTCTTTGTTTA
The DNA here is from genome assembly GCF_047325235.1 of Durio zibethinus. Classification (NCBI taxonomy): domain Eukaryota; kingdom Viridiplantae; phylum Streptophyta; class Magnoliopsida; order Malvales; family Malvaceae; genus Durio; species Durio zibethinus. The sequence continues at coordinate 17,387,906 of NC_143176.1, forward strand.
AGGTGGTCCATTTTTTAAGAAGATTTTTTGGTTTTTTTTTTTTTTTTGTTAAAAATGGTTGTTTCTAGAGAATATTACTTTTTTAGGTTTGTGTTTGTATGTGAAATCTCTTTACAGGACATTTGGTTCTAAAGAATCTAAGATTTTTCTCTAAAATTTTGTTTATGGGAATATGATTTCCATGTTTGGTTTACAAGTATCTGATTATCAGGAGTAATCTTATATTCATAACAGTACCTAAAAGTCTTGGAATCATAAACTCACTTTTGCTTATGGTTTTTAATATTCTAAAAAAAAAAGTTACTTTTGTCACACATTTGACTTGAATAAAAAATGTTTTCTTTTTACTTTACTCCAATGAAAATCAACATATAAAAATTAAGTAATTGTAGATTGCTTTTGTTTTGAAATTTTTTTAATTGAGTACTCTTTTTTTTAAATACTTTTCCACTCGAATATTGCGTTTGTAGGCTATGAAATGTAGTATTTGACAACTCGTATTTTTTTTCATCTGTTTGACTTGATGGCTTTTGATTTAATGAGCATTTATTATAGGTATGTCAATTAATGCATTTCTTTGAATAGAAACATAGTATTTGACATTTATTTTTTTTTCTATCTTATTTTCAAATGGCTTTTGATTTAATGAGCATTTATTATGGGTATGACAATTACTCCATTTCTTTGAAACTAAACGCAGTAATTGTTCTTTCTCATTTTTTTAAAATGAGTAATCAATAATGCGTTTCGAGGCTCTGAAACATAGTAATTATCATATTTATTTTGTTTAAATGATTTTGAAATTTTTTTTATATCCCACTCAAATACTTTGTTTTTAAGCTTTGAAACACAATAATTGTGGATTATATTTTACATTTCTAGTCATGACTTTTTAGAAATCCATATCCGGGAGGTGAGATAGTGAAAATTTAATATGAATTTCTGGAAATCCATTTTCAAAATGTAAGATAGTGAAAATTTTTAAAAAAATTTATAATTTTTTGTAATTTTTCTTAAATTTTCACTATATCACTTTTTGAAAATAGATTTTCAGAAAATCCTGACTTTTTAAAAATTCATTTCTTGAAAAGTTTATAACTTTTCAAAAATCCATTTTAGAAAAGTTATAAGATTTTTAAAAGTTATAAAAAGAATAATTAAGTAATTTTATTTACAAAATTTTTTTTTAAAAAAAGCTAAGGTGAGAAGAGAAAATGTTGGGATGCAAATAGTCCCCTTCTTTATTTTTTTTTTTTTATGAATTCTAAGAGGCTGTTTGGTTTAGAAAATTTTGAGATTTTTTCCTCGAATCTTGCTTATGGGAATGTGATTCTCACGTTTGGTTCATGGGTATTTGATTTCTAGGGTAATTAATTTCTAAGGTTTTTTGAGATTCTCAACAGTACACAAAAGTCTTGAAATAAAAAACTTATCTTTTTCTATAGTTTCTAATATTCTAGGAGAAAGTTATTTTTGTCTGACATTTAACCTGAATAAAAATATTTTCTTTCTATTTTACCTTATGAAAATCAACATATGAAAATCAAGTAATTATGGATTGCTTTTGTTTGTAAATTTTCTTTATATTTTTTCACTTGAATACTGCATTTGTATGATTTAAAATACAATAATTGTGATTATTTAATGCATTTCTTCGAACATAAATGCAATTGTCATAGTGTATCGGTCTGAGGATTTGATCGCTAGACATAAAAATTAGAAGTCGTCACCAATCTTTTTTTTTAGGTGCGATTAGCTACTAAGTTAAAATTACCCTTTTAAAGAAATCCTAAGTTCAATTAAGATTTTGTAAAAATGATAAATTTTGGTCTCTGTTGTAAAGCTAAATTTGAGAGTACAGTTACATATAGAGAAAGATTAGTACCCCTACAACGCTTGTCCAAAGATAATACCAAATAACTTTGTGTTGCACTAAATTAGTCTTTAATTAAATGGTCTTTTGTTTTGTTTTTTTTTATTATTATTATTTAATTAAATTACTTAAATATAAAAAAAAAATTGCAAGATTTTCCTATCATTTTGGTTAAATCTCTAGAAAAATTTTTTTACCTCAAGAATATTCAAAAAATCCGTTCATTTCCTTAAAGAGGCTCCATTGTTTGATTGATAAAAAACTTTTATAATTTATAATTTTTTATTTTAAAAAAAAATTATCCTAAATTTTTCATCATTTTGGAAAAATTTAGAAATATTTTATTCTTTAAAAAATTTTTCTAAGAATTACTCATTTGTAATCTTTAGAATTTCATGAAGATTTTTTATTGTTTAAAAAATATATTTATATAATAAATTATCCATTATTCTAGAAAAATTTAGAACAAAATATTTTATTTTTTAAAAAATTACTCGTTCGTAATTTTCTTTAGAATCCTATGATCATTCTTATTTACTTTGATTTATTAAAATTTTATAATATTTTATTATTATTTTTTTACTTAGGAATCAATGTAAACTATCAATGTAAAAATTTTTCTTCAAAAATTTCAATTTTATGATAAAATTTGGATAAATTTTCACACATAAGAACCTTTAAAAGTCACTATTTTGTGATTTCTTATAATTTCATGATTAAGGCGATTTTCATTATTTCTAAGTTTAATTTTTAATTTTTTTATCTTTGTTGTTTTATTTTATTCTATTCTTTTTTTTTTAATTTTCTATCATTCTAGTAGAATTCAAAAATAATTTTCTATAGAAAATTACTTGTTTGTAATTTTTCTAAATTTTTTTATTGTTGATTTTATCCTATTTTTCATTTAATTGTTATTTTTTATTTTATTTTTTAATTTTTTTTCAAAATAAATATTTTAAGAATTTCTTTTAAATTTACCATCATTCTAGTAAAATTTAAAAGATTTTCTTTTATCAATTGCTCATAAGCCACTGTTTGTTTTTATTTATTGTTATTATTTTTTTAAATATATTTATTTCTATTTTATTTATTCCATTTATTATTTTTTTATTTTTTTAAGATTTATTAAATTTTTCGATAAAATTATTACAATGTAAATAATTTTTTTTATTAAATTTTCTTTTTTTTTATTTTTTTTAATTTCTATACTCTAACAAATTTAAATTTTAAACATGCATATATTCAATATAAATAAATAAAAATAAAAATAACTTTAAAAAAAATAAATGAAGAAAACTTACTCAAAATAGCTAGTTAAAGGTTGGTTAATGGTTCACTATGATTTATATCGATTCAGACAATTTTTGGTGGTTTTTTATTGTTTAGCCTAAATTTTGGCTGTTTTAATTGTGGTTTGGTCGAACTGGGACAATTCACCTACGATTTAGTCAAACCAATCAATAGTTGAAGAATGAAACTGGAGCTAAGTTGGGTTAAGTGGATCTCAGGTTAGATCTGGGTCCACTCGCGAATCCTCTAAGCTTGAAACAACATCTTTTAATTTTTTATATCACTATAAAAGGCAAAAAAAATTTATTTCATTTCTTTTTGGACTTTTTCTCTCTCTAAAAAAGAGAGCTTTTCTTTCTAAAATAAAAATATCCCACTAAAAAGGTTCAATCTAAAAAGCTTTTAAATTATTCCTCACCTTCATTTTATGCTGGATTAGTAAGGCACTTCGATCCTCACCCATTATAGGTTATAAACGAAAAAGATTCAATCTGAAAGGCTCTTAGATTATTCTTCACTATCATCTATACTGGACTTGCAAGGCACTTCGATCATCACCCATTATAAGTTACAACCGAAAAAAGTTCAATCTAAGTGAAAGTATTTCGTTAACCAATGTAGAGGTTATTACCTCACAAAAGTGGTAAGTACTCTACTTCCTTTTAAGAAAGATTGAGTTTGGGTTGAGAGCTTATGCATGCATATAAACATGTAGTGTGTGTGAAGGAATATGTAATCGTTTTGTGAACCAAATTAGACATTTGAGTTTTCCCATAATAAATATAAGTCTATAAGAAAATAATAACATTAGTAAAATAAGATAACTTGAAAAATTAAATAAGATAAAAAAAATAATAGCAAATTAGACCATCAAATAAGTCATAAGGCAACACAAAGTTACTCATTGGCTCGACTTTCTGGCCATGATTCCCTGATAGAGTCGTCAAGTTGTCATAACATATTGGTCCAAGGACTCGATCGCTAAATGTAAAAATCAAAAGTTACCACAAATCTTTTTTTTAAAATGTGATTGACTACCAAGTTAAAATTACCCATTTTAAAGAAATCTTAAATTCAATTAAGATTTTGTAAAAATGATAAGTTTTGATCTACATTGAAGAGCTAAGTTCAGAAGTACAGTTAGTGGAGAAAGATTAGCATACCCACAATGCCCATTCAAATATGGTACTAAATAACTCTGTGTTACACTAAATTGGTTAAATGGTCTTTTGTTTTGTTTTTTTAATTATTATCTAATTTAATTATTTAAATATAAAAAAAATTTCGTAAGATTTTTCATCATTCTAGTAAAATCTTTAGAAAATTTTTCTCACCTCAAGAGTTTCAAGAAACTCATTCATTTTCTTGAAGAGGCTTTATTGTCAAATTGATAAAAAACTTTTATAATTTATTATTTTTTTAAAAAAATTTATTCTAAAATTTTCATCATTCTGCTAAAATTTAGAAATATTTTATTCTTTAAAAAATTCTTCTAAGGATTTCTCATTTGTAATCTTTAGAATTTCATGAAGATTTTTTATTATTTTAAAAAAATGATTTATATCATAAATTTTCCATCATTCTAGAATAATTTAGATCAAAATATTTTTATTTTACTTTATCTTTTAGAAATTTACTCGTTCATAATTTTTTTTTAGAATCATATGATCGTTCTTCTTTATTTTGGTTTATTGAAATTTTATAATGTTTATCATCATCATCATTATTATTATTATTATTATTTACTCAAGAATAAATGTAAATCGTCGATCTAAAAATTTTTCTTCAAAATTTTCAATTTTTTGATAAAATTTGGATAAATATTCACTCAGAAGAACCTTTAAAAATCACTTTTTTGTGATTTCATATAATTTCATGATTTATGCAATTTTCATTATTCCTAAGCTTAATTTTTTGTTTTATTATTATTATTATTTTATCTTTTTTGTTTTATTTTATTCTATTTTTTAAAAATTTTCTATTATTCTAGTAAAATTCAAAAATAATCTTCTTTAGAAAAAGACTTGTTCGTAATTTTTAAAAAAATTTATTGTTGATTTTATCCTATTTTTAATTTAATTTTTATTTTTCATTTTATTTTTTATTTTTGTTTCAAAATAAATACATTTAGAATTTTCTTTTAAAATTTACCATCATTTTGGTAAAATTTAAAAGTTTTTCTTTCATCAATTGTGCATTCGCAACTTTTTGTTTTTATTTATTATTTTTAAAAAAATATATATTTATTTCTTTTTTATTTATTCCTTTTTATCATTTTTTAAAATTTTCTTAAGATTTATTAAATTTTAGGGTAAAATTATTATTATGTAAATAAAATTTTTTATTAAAATTTTTTATTTTATTCTATTTTTTATAAAAAAATTTCTATACTCTATCAAAATTTAAATTTTAAACATGCATATATTCAACATAAATAAATAAAAATAAATTGACTTTTTAAAAAAAGTTTTTAAAAATGAAGAAAACTTACTCAAAATAGCTGGTCAAAGGCTAGTAAATGGTTTGTCATGGTTTAGACCAATTCAAATGGTTTTTGAAGGGTTTTTCACGATTCAACCTGGTTTTTAGTGGTTTAATTTGTTGTTTGGTAAAACTGGAGCAGTTCACCTACGTTCAGTCAGATCAGTCTATAGTTGAAGAATGGAATTGGAGCTAGGTCAAGTTGCATAGATTTTAAGTTGAATCCAAGTCCATGGGTAGATCTTCTGAGCTTGAAACAGTGTCAATTTGGTTTTTTTTTTAAACTATAAAAGGTAAACAAAAAAAATATTTCATTTCTCTTTAGGCTTTATTTTTATAAAAAAGAGAGCTTTTCTCTTTAAAATAAAAATATCCCACTGAAAAACCCAAAAAAAACTTAGAAACTAGCCGATCAACATCGTGCCACAGTTGGTGCCACAATCGATCACTATCAAAAATGGTCAAAAGAATTCAAAAAAAAATTCCCTACCCATTTTTTTCTTCTTCTAAACATGAATCCAACTTCCGTTTTGTAAGAAATGGCCTCAATCGGCATAGATGAAGGCCTAAAGTTTAGGCCAATATGGTGTATTTTTTTTTTCCTTTTGGCATTAGGTTCCCATTCCAAGAGTTATGTTTTTTTGTATTTGTATATTGTTTTTATATTTTTTTTTTACAATTTTTTTTTGGGTAAAAACTCTTTCTGTGAGTTCTTTTTTTTTTTTTTTTTCTCTCATTACTTGTAGAGAAAAGTTTTATTTATAGAGCTTTTAGGATTCAAATCCTAGATTTTATGGGATTGAGATCTCAAATTTTAAAAAGTTTATGGTAATTTTTCAAAGTTATCAGTGGACTTCGACGGTCGGATTCTGTACTGTCAAGTTAGGCAAGAGTAGAGCGACTAGTAAGCAATACAATAAATGCATATATGACTTTGGGAGAAGAAAAAAGAAAAGAAAAAAGGAAAGGCAAGTGAAAAATAATAATAAAAAATTAAATTAGATTTATCAAAATATCTAAATTGATTAACACTTATTTTTATTTTATTTTATTTATTTTTGGGACAAAATTGATGTCTACAACAGTATTTGGCATTTAATTTTTTTTCATTTGTTTGGCTTAATGATTTTTTATTTAATAAATAGTTGTTATGGGTATGACAATTACTACATTTTGGTATTTGGTATTTAATATTTTTTTTATCTATTTGACTTGATGGTTTTTAATTTAATGAGTATTTATTATGGATATTGTAATTACTGTGTTTCTTTTCAAAGAAAAGCAATACTTGACATTTTTTTTCTTTTCATCTGTTTGATTTGATGGCTTTTGATTTAATGAGTATTTATTTTGGATATGGCTATAACTATATTTCTTTGAAGTTAAACGTAATAATTGTTTATTATCATTTTTTTATTTTAAAATGAGCAATCTAATACTGCATTTCAAGCCTTTCAAATATAGTAATTGTTGTATTTACATAATTGATTTTGAAATTTTTTTTATATTCCACTTGATATTACGTTTGTAAATTTTGTAATGCAGTAATTATGTACTATTTTTTACGTTTTTTGGATGAATTTAGCGCAATAATTCATTATTTATTTATTTTGATAATTCATCACTGAATACTGTGATTTTAAGATTTGAAATACATTTATTATCAATTATTTTTATTGATAAATTGTTATATTTGATATATAATGAAAGATATTATAATAAAAATACAAAATTAAGTAATCTGACTTTTTCCAGACCAAACACAAAAATTTAACAATCTCGTGCCATTAAAAGTCACTCTTACTAGGATCATGAAGAATCATCCTTATTAAGAATTCATACTTTTCTAAAATCACGTTTTCTCTCGGAATCTAAGATTTTATAAACTAAACGCCCTTTAAGAAAATTTTGGAAAGTTGAAAGCTGTGGCTTGTTTTGCAGGATTTTTTGATTCATGGGAAATTGCTCTGCTACCCCTGGTTCTCTAGTTGAGAACAATAAAAAGGGGAAAACCCAAGAATAAAGCTAACACATTTTATGGAGATGATTATGGTATCACCAATGGATCTGCTACTACATTCAAGCTAAGGGTTTTGAAGGAACCCAATGGGCATGATATTTCAACTAAATATGATCTAGGCGTAAGCTGGGGCATGGTGAATTCGGTGTAACATATTTATGTACTGATGTGAACTCAGGTGATAAATTTGCTTGTAAATCGATATCTAAGAAGAAACTTAGGACTGCAGTTGATATCGAGGATGTGAGAGGGGGGGGGGGGGTGTACAAATAATGAAGCATTTGCCTAAGCATCCTAATATCCTTACATTGACGGATACTTTTGAGAATGATAATGCTTTGCACATTGTAATGGAATTGTGTGAGGGAGGAGAGTTGTTTGATAGGATTATTACTAGGGGACACTACACCGAACGAGCAACTGCTGAGGTTATTAGGACAATTGTACAAGTTGTTCAGGTTGAATTCTGAAAGATCCTTTCTGTTGTTGAATTGATATAGTCTTGCATTTCATGTTTATGTTCTTATTTGAGGTCCATACCGTTTTTCCTCATATGTTCGCTTAAAAATTGGTTTCAGCATTACAGGAGCCCCAGTCCTGTTCTTGCAGTTTTGTTTCTAAGCTCAATTGAATTAGGCACAAGAAGCTTCAGTTATGCCTTTTGATTTAGTTATATTTGTTAGTGATAAATGAGTAGATTTTCTGATTGACTTTAACCTCTCTGAAGTCAAATGGTAAACTCAATCCATTTGCTTGGTTGAATTTTTTTTGGTTTCGTGTATAATTCACCTTTCTGGATGTTATCTTTTGCATTTAATAATCCGTTTGGTAGACTGAATTTTGTCATTTGGTATAAAACCCACATGTTTGGACAATTTTAGGCATTTCTGCTGATTGCTTCTCTTGATGTTTCTAAAAGTTATTTGCATAAACTCATGGTAGCTAACAAAGTAATAAGGATGTTTCAAAGTAGCTTACACCTGTTGTTGTCTGGAATTGCTGTTGATAAAAAATGAACTCTGTACTTTTTTGGACTTTGACCTTTTTCCTTCACATTTCACTGTTTATATACCTGTATGCAATTACTCTCTCTTTTCTCTATTTGGATGATAGCATTTTTATTTCAGATAAAGATAAATAACCTAGTATGCTTAATGCAATTTATGTTGTAGTTTTGTCATAAACATGGAGTCATGCATCGTGATCTCAAACCAGAGAATCTTCTGTTTGCTAATAAGAAGGAAACCTTTTTGGGTTGTCCGTCTTTTTTAAACCTGGTATTGCATATTAACTATTGACCATTTGAGCTATATAATTGTATTTCCCCTTTTCCTTCTTTGGAAGTTAAATCTGGATTGTTTTAGTTATCCCCTTTTCTATATTATGCTCAGACAGCTCAAGTTTGCCTCGAGAGTATCTTTTTTTAACAGGTGAGCGATTCAATGAGATCATGGGATGTCCATATTATATGGCTCCAGAGGTTCTTAAACCTCATTATGGCCCAGAGGTTGATGTTTGGAGTGCTACAGTTATCCTTTATATTTCACTTTGCCAGGAATTTTGTTTTGTTCATTTAACTTCATGAAGATTAGAGCTCAAGATAGCTGTAGAGGCAATGTGTGCTTTCAGAGACTATGGGCAAAGATAAGAGAGATATCAAGATAAAGTTTTCTTTTAGAACTGTTTATTATGTGATCAAGAGTTTAATGTATTCTTTTGCTTACATTTTCTCTATCTACTCTTATGTTTTTAGAAAAATGGATGTAAATAATATATGTTGTGTTTTCATGCTGAGACTGAGCAGGGGATGGCACTGTCAATTATTCGCTCTGTTATTTACTTTAAGAGGGACCCATGGCCTAAGGTTTCTGACAATGCAAAGGACCTTGTAAAGAAGATGCTTAATCCTGATCCCAAGCAACGTCTTACTGCTCAGGAAGTGCTTGGTAACCCTCTGTAAATCTATCTTACGTGCTTTATTTATGTTGATATGTATTGCCTTTATATAAAAATCATCTAAACTATTGTATGTAGAACATCCATGGTTACAAAATGCCAAGAAAGCTCCCAATGTTCCATTGGGTGAGACTGGAAAGCTAGGCTTAAACAGTTTTCTGTAACGAACAAGCTGAAGAAGAGAGCTCTAAGGGTAATAATTCAAATATCTCTTTCTACAGTTTATCTACTTTTCATTAACATGATACAATGTTTTGGGGCTACCTAGGAACTGGCTCGTTGTTGGCTGTATGCACCTCTACTTTCTTTTTTAAACACCATACTGTGGAGGTTTCTTGGTTTGCCAGGTGATTGCTAAGCATTTGTCAGTGGAAGCAGTAGCTGGCATAACAAAGCCATTTGAAATGATGGACACTGGAAAACGAGGCAAAATAAACTTTGAGGAGCTCAGGATGGGGTTGCAAAGGCTTGGTCAACAAATTCCTGATGCAGATTTGCAGATCCTTGTGGAAGCTGTAAGATTATTTGTGCCTGACACCAAAATTTTATTTTTGATCCCTCGATCTAAGAACAAATGATACGACTAATGCAACTGATATCTTTAAACTTTTATATTGTCTTTAAAGATTTGAAATCTGTAATTAATTTGACTTTGCATGAGAGGAAAACCAAAGAGAAGAGAACATGGAATTTGATGTTTGGTTGGGGGGGGGGGGGGGGGGAAGAGCTGAGGTTTCGTTATTCTCTAACATTCTCCTACTTGATTCTTCTCCATTTGGGAAACACTTGTTGGATAAACTCTGTGTTCTGCTCCTCACTTCTAAATCCTGAAGAGGGAGAAAGTCAGTTCCCAGAGTTTGACCGTATGATGTTCTATAACTAAAGTTTCATATTTACAATTTCCTGTTTCATCAATGGAATAACAGCAACCTGGTTTTAACAGGCTGATATTAATGCTGATGGAACTCTGAATTATGGAGAGTTTGTAGCAGTTTCGTTCACTAAAGAAAATGGCAAATGATGAGCACTTACATAAAGCTTTTGCTTTCTTTGATCTAAATAAAAGTGGGTATTTGGAGATAGAAGATCTGCGATATGCCTTAAATGATGAAGTTGACACGAGTAGTGAGGAAGTTATCAATGCCATTATGCGTGATGTTGACACTGACAAGGTGATTACCGCCATAAACATAATTTCATGTTTTGTAATGGTGGATTTAATTTGAACTTAACAAAGCTTCATCTTAACATTTTTTCCTCGAAATATCCATGGCAAGGGCTGATCTTATGGTTAAGCCATGAAATTTCAAACCCTATCCCTTTGAAGTTGGTTTGTTTTCTGCTATAGATTATTGAATTTAGATATAGAAACAGCAACTTATGTGCATCTTTTCACTTTATATATATGCAAATCCTATATGTCTTGTGTTTAGCGCTTGCATACAAGTCTTGATGTGGTTCAGCCTAAAACGATAGGGTCCAAAACATCTACAAGAAGTTAAAGCCTTTATTATTCTGTTGCAGGATGGACGCATAAGTTACAAGGAGTTTGTTGCGACGATGAAGGCTAGTGCTGATTGGAGAAAAGCATCCAGACAATATTCACGGGAAAGATTCAACAGTCTAAGCTTGAAGTTGATGAGGGATGGTTCATTGCAATTAGCCAATTGAGCAGAAGTTGAATTGAGAAGAATCAGAAAAAGAATCAGAGAAGTGTGGAAATTTTAAGTGATGGTCATTACGGTCGACAATTTGTAGTTGTAAATATGTGAATTGGGCTTCACAGGTCATGTTCGTTCGAAAGTGTTTGCTTGGCATTGCATCTGTTCGACAGCTGCCATCAACCGCTTTTAGCATTTTATATCCAAGTAGAAATAGGTCCGCGCGTTTTGTTGCGGTTTAAATTTTTTATTTAATAAATTTAATAAATGAGTATAGTTTTGTTTATAATTTTTTAACAAAAATAATGATCAATGAAAATTTATCAATTAATTTATATATAATTTGTTCATTTCATTATCACAATTTATATAAAAAATTTAAATTTACCTTTTTAAATATAATTAAAAATATTAAAATAAATAATTAAAAAAATTAAAACTAAAAAAAAAAAACCAGATGACAAAAAAAAATCAAATTAGAGTGCCACATGGACAATAATACTTGGGCATGATTATGGATAGGATCAAAATGAATTTTTTCACATTTCGAACACTACTCAGACTCTAACTCAAACATCACATTGAGTTATTATTTATAAATTTTGAGAAAGGTTGAGACAGAGCATTTTAAATGCATTTTCAACTTGACCACATTTTTCAAAAAGAAAATTCATTACGGTTGATCCCAATTTTCAAAAGAAAAAAATAGTATCTATTTGATCAAGGTAGGTTAAAACCCATTAAATATTAATTATTTTGCCATCCTTACTTCTAATAATATATACTTTTATAAAATTTATCTAATTAGAAAAATGAAAATGCCAAAATTAAAAAAATAAATGAAGTAAAATAAGGGTGCCATGTGAATATTTCTATTGACAATTTATCTTTTCAAACATAAATTAAAATACTAAAATAAATAATAAAAAAGAAAAAAGTCAAAGCAAAAAAAAAAAAATGAAATCAAATAGAGATACCAGGTTTCTATTTATAAAAGGTAACAGATTAGGCCGTGGTTGGTTTAAGCTTGCCTCAACATCGACCCGACTCTTTAATAATTTTATCTAACTTCGATTTAACTTAGCATTAATTTTTTTTTATATTTGACTCTGACCCAAAACATATATGTTTAATATGCACCTAATTTAATTTAACTTGATATGAAATTAATTCAATAATTTTAATTTAATATAATATACATAAAAATATAATTTTTAATATAAATAATATTTTAATTATATATAAATATAATATTTTTAAAATTAAAATATTAAAAATAAATTTATTCATATAATACATCTATATGTATAAAATTAATTAAATAATAAAATATATTTTTGTATATGTCCGAACCCACTTGAGTCAACAACAATTAAAAAAAAAAATCACCTCGCCTCCTATCAAATCTCAATTTAAAAAAAGTTTCTATTGGATTGAAGCGGGTTGAAACTAATTAAAAATAAATTATTTTATCATTCTTATCTTCATTTATCATTTTTTTAACAAAATTTATCTCATTAAAAAAATTAAATAAAAAAAGAGCAAAAAAAAACTAATGAAGTTATGAGGTGACAATTTTATCGGTCAAATTATTTTAACAAAATTCTAATTATAAATTTAAAAAACTAAAAAAAACTAAAAAATTAAAAACCAAATCCAAGTACCACGTTAACATTATCATTGATTTTTTTTTCTCAAAATCATATAATTTAAAAAATGAAAAAATAATTGAAAATTTTTTTAAATTAATAACATTAAATGATTCAATACAAAATCTCATACATAATTAAGAAATATTAAAATAAATAATTAAAAATGCAAAAATTGCTTAAACTAAAAGATAGAAAAAATGAAAAAATATTTTTAATCAATAATATCAAATGGAACAATCTTAAAATTTTTAAAAAATAAAAATAGATTATTTGTTAAATATATAGAGAATAAAAGAGAAAAAATAAAAAAAAAAAAAGAAATAAGAAAGGAAAAGAAAAGGACAAAAGAAAGAAAGAAAGTGACATTTGAAAGGTCTTGGTAAGGTCAAAGTTTGCAAAATTAATAATACAAATAGATGATGACGACTGGTGATGTGATTAGTATGTTTCGATGTTTTAATCAATTTGTCGGTAAAAACATGTTTTGATGCTTAAATCGAGGTTAAAATAACAAAAATATTTTAAAATTGACTACTTTATTTAAATAAAATTTTATATTTTTATTATATTCAAATAATTTTTGAAATTTTAACTTATATTTAAATAAATTTTTAATTTTTAATTTATATCTAAATAAACTCTTAATTTTTAATTTATACTTAAATAAATTTTTAATATAAATCAATTTTTTGTTTAAAACAAAGACTTATATATTTGGATACAGATAAAAAATAAAAAATTATTTGATTACAATAAAAATATAAAAATTTAATTAAAAAATAAAATAATTGATAGTTTGGAGTTTTTTTTTAAATATTTTAATTTTAAATGAATAATGTGTTTGAGGATAAAGAAAGAAGAAAAAAAGTACAAGAAAATAGAAAGAATGTAAAGAATAACTGCATGTTTAATTTGATTTTTTTATATATGATGATATGATTATTAAATATACAATTATCTATTTTAAAATTATATATCTTATAAGTGCTAATGTGATTAATCAAACATATGATCGTATATACTAAAAACATGAGTTTTTTCCTACAAAAAGAGTACATTAAAATCTTTATTCTTAAATAGGGGTAGTTTTAATCTTTTTTCCTTGACTAAGGTGTTTTCAACTAACCAATGCCATATCATTGCTTATGTGGTCAATATTGATTAAATGACAGTTAAGTTTATTTTTTATTATTTCTTTTTTTTTCTTTCAATTTCTTTTTATCTATCCGATAATTTTATCAAGAAACAAACACATTTTCAATCTGGTGTCATCCTCAAATATCCATCAACTAATTGAAAAATTCATTTAGCATCCACATGAAACCAAAGAAGAAAAACTACCCAGAAACAATTTAAATTGATAAACTTTTAAACAGGCAATAATCTCAAAAGCCCTAAAAGATGTATATTAGGGTAATCGAATTCATTAATAATCTTATGATTGCAAATAACAAGAACTAATAATTAATCATAAACCTGCTCTATACAGGCAATGAAAATTGAAAACCAATAGCTAAGAGCAGTTGATCAAATGAACATTAATATAGCATTTTGAAATCTCAAAAATCTGAAAATATACTCAAAAAGTTAAAAATCATTTACAATTTTTCTAGCAAAAGAAACAACGAAACAGATAGGCTCTCTATACGCACATCCTAATTCCTTTCTATTGCTGTCCAAATGAGGATTTTGAAATCTAAGAATACCCCCGTGGTCTTGCAGTAGAATTAAAAGTATTATAGGAGGGATACAAAAGCAATTTACGAGAAGATGGCATTGAAAGCTGTTGCAGGTATAGTTTTGTTTCCCTCTTAGATTTTGCTGTAAGTTAATTACGTGCTTTTTAAGTTTTTTTTTTTATTCTATAGATTATATTTAGCTAATTTTGTTTTTTCAACAAGTTATATGCAGGAAGGGAGAAGGAAGAAGCAGAAGCAGAAGCAGTTTCTCACTTTCTCTAAAGCAAGAACTAGATGAAGCTTTGCAGAAGAAAGTTACATGTGAAGAAAGGTTAACTCATTTACATGCGGTCTTCAAGAAATGCAGTAGCAACTACGCATTGTTTTAAAAGAGCAGGAACTAAGGATTCATGATGCTATAATGAAGGCCTCAAAAAAGTTTGAGAAATCGCAGACGATTTTAGAGGAGCAATTGGCAGAGACTAGCAAAAGGCTTGCCAAATTAGGTGTTAAGAATACTAATCTAGGGCTTTCTTGGCAAAGGAAAAGGCGATTGATGGTTTCAACAAGCAAAAAGCTCAAAATGGAGATAGATTTTAGTGCACTAATGGCAAAATTAGAATCCATAAGAAAAGATAATGCTTCTCTGAAATATGAGGCTCGAGTGCTTGAGAAGGAACTTGAGGTCAGGAATGAAGAAAGAGAATTCAATCGTCGAACAGCTGAAGCATCACAAAAACAATATTTAGAAAGTGTGAAGAAAATTGCTAAATGCTAAGCTAGAATTAGAATGTCAAAGGCTACGTCTCCTAGTCTGAAAACGATTGCCAGGTCACGCTGTGTTGGCTAAGATGAAAAATGAAGTTGAAATGCTGGAAAGGGACTATTGAAATGTGGAGGAGAAAGTTAAATCCTAGTCATACTAGTGCAAAGCTTGATTTCGTAGTTGACAATTATTCAGACAACTCGAGCAAGAGGATTAATATCCTAACTGAGTTATTATGTGCTAGGGAAGAGACTTTGTTTTGTCAGCAACTGTGTTGAATTTTTTTTTTTTGACTAACTATATTGTTAAAAGAAAAAAATAAAATAGATATATATATATATATATATATATATATATATATATATAAAGGAACTTGAAACGAAACTCAATTGTCACGTAACATAATTTTATCATGTAAAAAATGACATGTCATTGATCGACTTAAAATATCTTACACAAAAAAATAAAAATAAAAATATATTATTATTGAAATAAAGATTTTAATTTATTTTAGTTTAAGAAAAAACTCCTAAAAACATATGTGGGTGTTGATGACTTACCTTTAAGGTGTTGATCACGTGTTTGCTTTGAGATTATTTGTAAATATTAATAATCTGACAATCTAGATGCTGACTACCTGGCCATTAAGGTGTAACAATTAAATACAACTTTCTTACCACCTTTGTTCTAAGTATAACCAATCAATATAGAACAGATAGCATGTCATTAATACTTGCATAGAGATGACGTGCATGGTAAAAAAATATTTATGTAATAATTTGTCTGTTTTTACTTTTATCAGTTGCATTTTCCTAAAACGGCAGCAATTGCCATCTATAAAAGCTTTCGTGAAGAGATGTTCCTAGACAGGCTGGCTCTATGTCTTGCGAACTAAATCATTGTTGCCCTCAGTTACTAGTATTAGCTGATGTTACAGTCTGCCAATTTGATAAGTTCCCAAACAAGGAGCTGGTCAGGTTAATGAGTTAAAACAAAAAAAAAAGAAAAAAATTTTTGTGACCTTAACTGGCTGACAGATCTATTAACAACAAAGCCACCTCTGGAACTTGATGTGATTTAAAAGTGACACGACTTGTTACCTATTACATTAGTAATAGATATCTTTCAAAAAATTTGCATTAGTAAAAAATTGAATAAACTTTAATATCATATATCATGGACTCACGTTTTACCTCAAAGCATATATATATATATATATATTTTATACAGAAAGACTCATAAACTACAAATCTTAGATCAGCCTATTCATTTTCCAGTGAGAATCATGACACCTCGACTTGCTTAATCCTTCCTCCTTTTAAATTTTAATTTTTAAATCAGAACGCCGTTACCTCAACAGCCAGCCCTTCCCCGTTGCAATGGGTACAACGAAATTCCATCCAAGTTCAATGTACCACTAAAATCCAAATCTTTGTTCACAACTCTTTCACGCGCTTTCTTTTGCCACTTTCATAACGCATGCGTCAAAATGTGTTTTCATTTGAAGGATATACGGAGAAGTAATAGATAATAAATATAAATATGTTATTTTTATAAATAAATATCAATATTTCATAATCGATAAAAATTTAATAAAAAATAAAAAATAGATAATATATAAAAAATATTAATATTTTATTATTTAAAATAATTAAAAAATTAAATTTTGATTAATGTGTTGAATCGAGTTTTAAAACATTTTTTCACGTCAACTTAACTTGTATGACTGTATTGGAGTAGGAAATTTAAAAAATCAAGGAGTAATTCGATTTATTTAAACTCTTTAAAAAAAACAAAAAACTGCAATTCAACATCATATACCTTAGAACATTGCGCGTGGGCATGTTATCAAATTCCAGATTTGATAAAAGAAAGTCCCGTGTCAGGCACGCGATGGCGCACCTTAGCCAAAACGAATAAATTCCATTTCCATTTCTACATCAAAGTCTCTGCTTTTCCTCCTTCACTGACGTTCCACTGTGTTTTTTTTCTTCTTCATTTGAAAAGAAGGTTGAAAAACCCTAGCTGAAGGGCGTTAGGCTTTGGCTTTTCTTTGAAGCCATGATGACGTCGTTTAGAATTGCAACGGGTACCGTGATACCGAACGATCCAAAGAATCGAGTGCAGAGCCTGACGGGGTTGAAATCTTCGCATTCTATAGTTTTATCGAGGAATCTTCGCGTGTTTTCGATTCCCATCTCCACCCCTTCTCTCATTGGAGACGTCTCCACGGTCAGTTTAATTCTGCTTTTCTTCATTTTTTTCAGAAATTTTTTTTTTAATTTCATTTTCAACGTTACTTGTTGTTTGGAAGCTAAGAAAGCCTGAGAAAATTTTATAACGTCTTACAACTTATATGCCTTTTCATTTTCTTTTCTTTCAGCTTTTTGTTTTCTTTAAAGATTGCTTTTTTGTTTCATTATTTATTGCTTTTTGAAAAATGCTAGCATCAAATGATCAATTGAGCCATTTTTCCCTTTGTTTTTTCTTTAAATTTTATTTATTTGAATGATATCTCATTTTCCATCTTTAAAAAAATAAAAACAAAGAAAATGGTGCTTGCATTGCACAAGTGTTTTCTATTAAAATGGATATATTTTCCTCGGTGAAATAAGATTCATTGCAATGCATATATTTATGCTGGAATAATTTTAGCAATTTTCCTAGTTAAATCTAAAATTGCAAAAAGTAAAAAGGTTTTCTTTTGAATAACTTGTTGAATCCCGTTTCAGCCAGTGAAGCCTGAAACTACGACAGAGACAAAGCGAAGTAAAGTGGAGATATTCAAAGAACAAAGCAATTTCATTAGATATCCTCTTAATGAGGAGATATTGACGGATGCACCCAATATAAACGAGGCTGCAACGCAATTAATTAAGTTCCATGGGAGCTATCAACAGTATAACAGAGATGAGCGTGGTACAAGGTCTTACTCGTTCATGCTTCGTACTAAAAACCCCGGTGGGAAAGTCTCAAACCAACTCTACTTGACAATGGATGATCTTGCCGATCAGTTTGGTATCGGAACACTACGGTTGACCACAAGGCAAACGTTTCAGCTCCATGGTGTTTTGAAGAAGAACCTCAAGACCGTAATGAGCACCATTATTAGAAACATGGGTTCGACTCTTGGTGCGTGTGGGGATCTCAATAGGAATGTGCTTGCTCCTGCTGCACCTCTCATGACAAAAGAGTACCTGTTTGCACAGGAAACTGCTGACAACATTGCTGCACTGTTAACTCCTCAGTCAGGTTTTTACTATGATGTGTGGGTCGATGGGGAGAGATTCATGACTTCGGAACCTCCAGAAGTAGTGAAAGCCAGGAAAGACAATTCTCATGGAACGAATTTCATTGATTCTCCTGAGCCGATATATGGGACTCAGTTCTTGCCAAGGAAATTTAAGATTGCTGTAACTGTGCCCACTGATAACTCAGTGGATATTCTCACGAATGATATTGGTGTTGTGGTAGTTTCTGATGAAAATGGGGAGCCTCAGGGGTTCAACATATATGTAAGACTACCGTATGACAG
Organism: Durio zibethinus; assembly: GCF_047325235.1. Taxonomy (NCBI): domain Eukaryota; kingdom Viridiplantae; phylum Streptophyta; class Magnoliopsida; order Malvales; family Malvaceae; genus Durio; species Durio zibethinus. Next base: position 17,406,819 of record NC_143176.1, read on the forward strand.
AATTATATCTTTTTCTTATGTACTTTTACACATAAAAGCATCCATTTGTTGTAATTGGCATTGCAGGTTGGTGGTGGCATGGGAAGAACACATAGGCTGGAGACCACTTTCCCACGTTTGGGAGAACCATTGGGTTACGTTCCAAAAGAGGACATTTTGTATGCTATTAAAGCTATTGTTGTTACACAACGAGATCATGGCAGAAGAGATGACCGTAAATATAGTAGAATGAAATATTTGATCAGCTCCTGGGGGATTGAAAAGTTTAGAAGTGTTGTTGAGCAATATTATGGAAAGAAATTTGAACCTTTCCATGGGTTGCCTGAGTGGGAATTTAAGAGTTACTTGGGATGGCACGAGCAGGTTTGTGTTTTGAATTTGGAGATAGCATGCATGATTTTTTAGTTTCAGCTTATGATCTTAACTTTGTATTGCTTAGTAACTCATTGTGTTGTAATCTTTTGATATTGTGCTCAATCGTATTGTTTTAAACTCAAACATGATCCTTAGCTTATAATCCTGTGCATTTGATCTTCTTGGTCACATTTCTGACTGGTTACAAACTTTTGGCAGGGGGATGGTGTTTTATTTTGCGGGCTCCATGTAGATAATGGTCGTGTTGGTGGGAAAATGAAGAAGACATTGAGGGAAGTAATAGAGAAGTATAATTTAAATGTGCGAATCACCCCAAACCAAAACATTATTTTGTGTGATATTCATAGTGCATGGAGGCGTCCCATTACCACAGCTCTTGCTCAGGCAGGCCTGCTGGTAAGATGTTTATTACTATACCTATCTGATTTTCTGAATCTGCAGTCTACAATCTCTGCAAAAGTTCTAGAGTTGAGCATATTAATATAATGGTTAAGAATATTTGCCTTGCCTATTTGGTTGGGTTTGGTTGCCAATATGACATGTAATTCAGATTTTAAATAAATAATGAAATCGATTAATTAAGAATTAGCTGCTGGCATTGATAGTTCACTTGAAAGTTACATGATTTCATGGCATATTAGTAGCTAGACAAGTTGGTTTGGTAATTTGGAATCATAAGAACCAGTTATGCCACTGGATTGGACAGCAGATATGAAGCTGCAGTTTATTATATCTTTCAGTTTCTTTTTCCCTTTCAAATAATAAACTTCAAGGTGGGTTAACTAGGATGCTGGCTCGATAGAAGTAGTAGTGGCAGTTAGAGCTTTTATAACAACAACAACAATACATTAAGTCTTATATCCCATGCTCTAGGGTTGGTTGTATGAAAAACCAAATAAGAGAATCATGCTCTGGGCTTAGCTTTAATTGCCTTTTCACATCCTCGTTCCACCACCAAGATTCCTTTCCTAATGGTGCCTTACTCCTAGATTCCTCAAGTGTCTTTTTAGCAACCCTTTAAATTCCGACTGTAATATTTTCCCACATTATTTCTACATCCTTATCAGGCTTCCAATCAATTTCTTTTACTAGTCTATCCGTAAACGCTGCCATTTTGTCGCCTTTCAAGTTCCATCACTTAATACGTGGTTCATGACTCTGATGTTTCTTCTTTGATCCCTTGAGGTGGAACAGATCGAGTACTAACAACTTATGTTATGTGTCCACACTCTCACACGGGTTATTTTGATAATAGCTTAAAAGTTCTAGCCTTCTAGGTTATTTTGGTTTCTCCATATCTTGTCAGTGCTTGGTCTCATCTAGCTGTAATATGTTAAATATAATTGTTTATCAAAAAAATTCTTATATGATCTGTGAAGTATTGCCCAATCATTGCCTGAAGGACAATTAGTTGCATGCATGATTATTTTAACCCTACAAAGTAATGATTAAAAGAATTGAAGATGTCAATCTATTAAAGTTCTAAAAACCTTGGATTTATTGCAGGTCTATGCTTAAGTAATTAAGTTACAAAACCACAATGCATGGAACTTCTACAATAAGTTTAAATTTTTTGACCTTATTATAAGGTCATTGAATAATAACCGTTAAATATAAAAAATTAATATAAACCATTGATTTTTTTAATTGTAAAAATAATTAATTACCTGTTAACCTATTAATTTAATTTTAATTAATTAACATTAAATATTATTAATTAAATAAAATAAAAGACATTTTTAACAGATAAATACAATCTATTTTAAATTCCTAAAAAAGAGGATAAGATAATGTAATATTTAAAAAAATTTAATTAAAAATTGGTTATTGTGAAAAGTTGAGAATTATTGTAAAATTGGTATCATTTGGCATAAAATGTGTTAGAAATGTCGTAACATCCTAAGGGAGAATTCATGATAATTCTAAATGTAATAAAGGTAAGAATAAGTGTAAAAAAATATTATTGTAACATAAATAACTAAGTTGACAATATAAAATAATTATTACCTTAAACTCAAAGAATAATTCTAAACAAATAAATAAGTATTAATGTAAAAATATAAGAATAATCATAAAATTGATATAATTTAATATAAAATGAGTTAATAATGTAGTAACACCCTAACAAAGGGTTGTGATAATTATAAAAGTAATAAAAAATACCAATAGATATAAAAAGATATTATTGTTGTAACAAAAATAATTAAGTTGATAATGTAAAATAAATATTATTACAAATAAAAATAATAATTTTAAACCAAAAAATAAAAATTAATGTAAAAAAGTGAGAATGATCGTAAAATTAGTATTATTTGACGTAAAATAGTTACAAATATTGTTATACCTTAATAAAATATTGTACTAATTTTAAAAGTAATAAAAAGTAATAAGTATAAAAAATACTATTAAACTGTAAATAATTAAATTGGTAGTGTTAAAAAAATTAGTATTATAAATAAAAAATAATCCTACACCAAAAAATAGGTGTTAACGTAAAAAAAATAAGAATAATCGTAAAATTTGTATTTTTTGAAGTAAAATTGTTAGAAGTGTTGTAACACCTTTAAGAAAAAATAATGATAATTCTAAACGTAAAAAAAGATAACAATAATCGTAAAAAGATATTATTATAATATAAATAATTAAGTTGAGAATATAAAAAAATTATTATTATAAATAAAAAGTGATTCTAAACAAAAAAAAAAAGGTGTTAATGTACAAAAAGTGAAAGTAATTGTAAAATTGGAATCATTTAGCGTAAAGTGTATTAGAAGTATTGTGACGTAAAAATGTAAGAATAGTTGTAAAATTGATGTCATTTGACATAAATTAGATTAAAATTGTGGTAACACCCTAACAAAGAGTTATACTAAATTTAAACATAATAAATAGTAAGAACAAGTGTACAAAAATTATTGTAATATAAATAATATTTTTGATAACGTAAAAGAATTAATATTACAAGTAATTAATAATTTTAAACTAAAAAAATAAGTGTTAATATAAAAAAGAGTGAGAATAATCATAGAATTAGTATTATTTGACGTAAAATAGTTAGAAGCATCCTAACACCTTTAAGATAAAAGTTATAATACTTCTAAACATAATAAAAGATAAGAATAAGTGTAAAAAGATATTATTAGAACATAAATAATTAAGTTGACAATAAGAAAGAACTATTATTATAAATAAAAAATAATTTTAAATAAAAAGTTAAGAGTTAACATAAAACGTTGAGAATAATCGTAAAATTGGTATTATTTAATGTAAAATAGTTAGAAGTATTGTTATACCTTAAAAAAAAAGTTGTAATAATTCTAAACATAATGAAATATAATAATAAATGAAAAAGATATTATTGAAATGTAATAAATTGGTAATGTAAAAAAATTAGTATTATAAATAAGAAATAATTCAATAAAAAATAAGTATTAACGTAAAAAGGTGAGAATAATCATAAAATTAGTATCATTTGACTTAAAATATATTAAAATTGTCGTAATACCTTAAGAAAGACTTGTGATAATTTTAAACATAATAAAATATAAAAATAAGCGTAAAAAATTTTATTGTAACATAAATATAAGTTGACAATATAAAAAAATTATTAATATAAATAAATAATAATTACAAACAAAAAAATACGTGTTAACGTAAAAATATGAGAATAACTGAAAATTTGAAATTATTTGGTGTAAAATATTTTACAATGTTGTAATGTAAAATGATAAGAATAGTTGTAAAATTGGTGTTATTTAGCATAAATTGGATTAGAAGTATTGTAACACTTTAATAAAAAGTTATGATAATTTTAAATGTAATAAAAAATAGGAATAAGTATAAAAAAAATTATTGTAATATAAATAATATTTTTGGCAACATAAAAGAATTATTATTGTAAATAAATAATAATTATAAACTGAAAAATAAGTGTTAATATAAAATAAAGTGAGAGTAATCGTAAAATTAATATCATTTGACGTAAAATTGTTAGAAGTATCGTAACACTTTAAAAAAAAAGTTATGATAATTTTAAACATAATAAAAGATAATAATAAATGTAAATATATATATATATTATTATTATAACTTAAATAATTAAGTTGGTGATGTAAAAAAAATTATTATTACAAATAAAAAATAATTTTAAACAAAAAATAAGAATAAACATAAAACGGTGAGAATAATTGTAAAATTTGTATTATTTTACGTAAAATAGTTTGAAGTAATGTTACACCTTAATAAAAAAAATTGTAATAACGTAATGAAAAGTAACAATAAACATAAAAAAAAAATTATTGAAATGTAATAAATTTATAATGTATAAAAATTAATATTATAAATAAAAATAATTTTAAATAAAAAAAATAAGTGTGAAAATAAAAAGATGAAAATAATTGTAAAATTATTATTATAAATAAAAAGTGATTCTAAACAAAAAAAAAGGTGTTAATGTACAAAAAGTGAAAGTAATTGTAAAATTGGAATCATTTAGCGTAAAGTGTGTTAGAAGTATTGTGACGTAAAAATGTAAGAATAGTTGTAAAATTGATGTCATTTGACATAAATTTGATTAAAATTGTGGTAACACCCTAACAAAGAGTTATTCTAAATTTAAACATAATAAATAGTAAGAACAAGTGTACAAAAATTATTGTAATATAAATAATATTTTTGATAACGTAAAAGAATTAATATTACAAATAATTAATAACTTTAAACTAAAAAAATAAGTGTTAATATAAAAAGAGTGAGAATAATCATAAAATTAGTATTATTTCACGTAAAATAGTTAGAAGCATCATAACACCTTTAAGATAAAAGTTATAAAACTTCTAAATAGAATAAAAGATAAGAATAAGTGTAAAAAGATATTATTAGAACATAAATAATTAAGTTGACAATAAGAAAGAACTATTATTATAAATAAAAAATAATTTTAAATAAAACGTTAAGAGTTAACGGTGAGAATAATCGTAAAATTGATATTATTTAATGTAAAATAGTTAGAAGTATTGTTACACCTTAAAAAAAAAATTGTAATAATTCTAAACATAATGAAATATAATAATAAATGAAAAAGATATTATTGAAATGTAATAAATTGGTAACGTAAAAAAATTAGTATTATAAATAAAAAAATAATTCAATAAAAAATAAGTATTAACGTAAAAAGGTGAGAATAATCGTAAAATTGGTATCATTTGACGTAAAATATATTAAAAATATCGTAATACTTTAAGAAAGACTTGTGATAATTTTAAACATAATAAAATATAAAAATAAGCGTAAAAAATTTTATTGTAACATAAATATAAGTTGACAATATAAAAAAACTATTAATATAAATAAATAATAATTACAAACAAAAAAATACGTGTTAACGTAAAAATATGAGAATAATTGAAAATTTGAAATTATTTGGTGTAAAATATTTTACAATGTTGTAATGTAAAATGATAAGAATAGTTGTAAAATTGGTGTTATTTAGCATAAATTGGATTAAAAGTATCATAACACTTTAATAAAAAGTTATGATAATTCTAAATATAATAAAAAGTAGGAATAAGTATTAAAAAAAGTATTGTAATATAAATCATATTTTTTGCAACATAAAAGAATTATTATTGTAAATAAATAATAATTATAAACTGAAAAATAAGTGTTAATATAAAAAAAAAGTGAGAGTAATCGTAAAATTGATATCATTTGGCGTAAAATAATTAGAAAGATTGTAACACTTTGAAGAAAAAGTTATGATAATCTTAAACATAATGAAAGATAATAACAAATGTAAATATATATATTATTATAACTTAAATAATTAAGTTGGTGATGTAAAAAAAGTTATTATTACAAATAAAAAATAATTTTAAACAAAAAATAAAAATAAACATAAAACGGTGAGAATAATTGTAAAATTGGTATTATTTTACGTAAAATAGTTTGAAGTAATGTTACACCTTAATAAAAAAAATTGTAATAATGTAATGAAAAGTTACAATAAACATAAAAAAAAAATTATTGAAACGTAATAAATTTGTAATGTATAAAAATTAATACTATAAATAAAAATAATTTTAAATAAAAAAAATAAGTGTGAAAATAAAAAGATTAAAATAATTGTAAAATTAGTATAATTTGGTGTAAAATATGTTTGAAGTGTGGTAATACTTAAAAAAAGGTTGTAATAATTTTAAATATAATAAAATATAAAAACAAGCGTAATTAACATAAATAATTAAATTAAAAACATAAAAAATTGTTATAAATAAAAATAGTTTTAAATCTAAAAATGAATGTTAACGTAAAATGATAAGAATAATCATAAAATTGGTATAATTTAACGTAAAGTGTGTTAAAAGTATCGTAACATAAAAAGATGAAAATAGTCGTAAATTTAGTATTATTTGGTGTAAAATAGGGTAGAATTATCATAATATCTCAAGAAAGAATTGTGATAATTCTAAACGTAATAAAATATAAGAATAAACGTAAAAATATTGTTTTAACGTAAATAATTAAATTGACAATATAAAAAAATTATTATTATTATTATTATTATTAATTATATTATTCTTACAATTTATCATGATGTATCATGAAATATAATGATATCTCATGACATTAAAATAAAGTCGATATATTGTATCCTTACTGTAGACAAACCCCCACAATGCAAGAGTGGGTTTATCACACAAAATCTTAATATTTAAAATGTCTTTTCAGATTGATTAATTATATCAATTGCTCAAGAAATTCTCATGTTTTATATACCGTTGGATTGTTGTAAGTTACAGCATGGAGCAATTGCTTCATTGTCTGTAAATAACTTTTTCAGGAATTACTATCAATTAGTTTGCAATTAATCTTTAGGCTGTTTGTTTTTTTTTTTTTTTCCTTCTTTTCTAAAATATTCATTGGGTTGCAATAATGTTCTATGGTTGTTTTGGAACTGTTTCCTTTGCTTCTTGATCTATATCTCAGCACTTGTTCACCTTACTCTCTTTTGTTATTGTTATGGTATATACTTTCAATTTGATGTATAGCTTACTAGTTTTCGCTGTGAACAGCATCCTAGATATGTGGAACCGCTGAACTTAACTGCTATGGCTTGCCCAGCTTTCCCACTTTGCCCACTGGCAATAACTGAAGCTGAACGTGGCATACCTGACATCCTCAAGCGGGTTCGAGCGGTCTTTGAGAAGGTATATTTTCTAAATAATACAATTTTGTTAAGTGTAAATTACCCCTTATTTACTGACAAAAGGACTGGCCCAACAACTAAGTTAGCATCACATTCAACTGAAATTGTCAACTCCTTTGGAAGCTGAAATTTAACTTAATTCATTTTGAGGATGTTTCTCCATGATTTTTTTTTTAAAGATGTACTGTGCACGTCTTTCATTTTATTTTCAAATTTCCAGATGCATTTATGTGTGAGAATTCTCATATCTAGTCAGTTGTGCAATTCTCCTTCATATCTATTATATAAATTCATTTTAAACCAGGTTTGGAACTCTAATAAACATGTAGGTGCTTGCCTAACTTCAGGTTGGTCTCAAGTACAATGAATCTGTGGTGATAAGGATAACTGGCTGCCCTAATGGTTGTGCTAGACCATACATGGCTGAGCTTGGGCTGGTTGGTGATGGTCCCAACAGCTATCAGGTAGTTCAATTATTTGATTTGATGCCTTTAAATCTTAAGGAAGTATTAGGATAACATGGTAATTTTGTTTTTGTTGTTAAAATTAGATTTGGCTTGGAGGAACACCTAATCAAACACAATTAGCAAGAAGTTTTATGAATAAAGTCAAAGTCCAGGATCTTGAAAAAATTTTTGAACCTTTGTTCTACTGCTGGAAACAAAAAAGACAACCCAAAGAATCATTTGGCCACTTCACAACCCGCATGGTAAGTACTTGAACTACTAGCATTTTTTCATTCTTATTCTCGTTGGGCCTAGTGGAGAAATAATCTAGTCCTATTCAATTATTCTCTGCATTCTTTGAAAAATTCTTTTATGATCGAATGAACTCATGGCCTTGCAACTGATAAAGATGTTGATTTCTCTCAGGGATTTGAAAAACTTCAAGAGCTGGTGGACAAATGGGAAGGTCCTGTGCAAACACCAGGAAGGCATAACCTAAAACCATTTGTTGATAAAGAGACATATGAGGCCATGGATGAGCTTGCAAAGCTGCAGAACAAGAATGCTCATCAGCTGGCAATAGAAGTCATCCGCAATTTTGTTGCTGCCCAGCAAAATGGGAAAAGAGAACGAGTCATTTGAGAAATTGCTGCTGCTGCTGCTGCATCCACCGACAGAATTGTTGGTGTCTCCTTTGGACTTGTTTCTATTAGGTAACATCCGGAACCAATGAAATTTGGGTTTTTGGAATCATTTTATATTCAAGTTTTGTTATAGTTTTAGCTTATATTGGATCTAGCTGCATAAGCTTTCTGGCAACTTATATCATTTGCTTGTGGAGAATAGAGATATATTTTCTAAACCACTAGTAATTTCTCGTGTACCAGAAAACTTTAAAGTGGCAAGTTTGATAGAACTTGATAGAACATAAAGAACTTGATAGAACATCATAGAATGAATACAGGCTATATGACTCAGAACTCCCACATTTCCAAATTCCAAATCCTTCATTTTGGAATTATTAATTTTAACCCACTAGGGTAGTTGAGCTTCAAGCTGATGCTAGAGATTAACATCATGAGTATTTGGTAAATGTAGAAGGAGAAGAAGAGGAATATAACAAGTATTCTCCAATAAAAAGATACGAATTCCCATTCAACTTTTACATGAATCTCACGTTAAAATCAACATTAAATTTAGAGAACATCAGAGTCTCACTTGAGGCAGATGCTAGCTGCAGGCATTGTCACACAAACAGGAGCATACTCTTTTTTAGCTTCGGGGTCCCAGCCTTTGGCTCTTCAACCGTGGCATTGTTTGCAACATAGCAAGCAGCAGCTGCAAAAATCAACTCCCTCCTTCCATTGCTGCTCTCCTGCTTCAGCTCCCAGCTGGCCTTCTCTCCTTCATTGGCTCTTGCAGCCTTGGCCACAATCTGCCCTCTGCGGGCAGTCGTGGAAGGAAGTTTAGTCAAAGTTGAGCTTGAGCCAGGCAGGTGAAAGGCTGTCATGCTGGTTGAAGCCATGTCTGTCTAGTCGGGAGGGTGGGGGGGAGGGGCACTGCTATTTTCTGCAAGTTCTGTTTCTTTACTGATTCAGGAGATGGAATTGATTATTATTATTATTAGTTAGTCATGGAAATAGCATGAGAAATGCGTGTCAGTAATCCATCATCCATTTCCCTACCCACAGAAATGCTGGGGCAAATGGGTCATTGCGGCGTGTGGGTTAATCTAGGCCTAAGGTATGGACGTGAAAAAAAATGAATATACCCAACATCAGTTATAAATTTCAAAATATTAATAATGTAAAACTTCAATAAAACTAAAAGTGCCAAAGAAAATAGGCGGTGGTAAAGCAGCTAAAAACCTTTTACCCAAGGTACAGCCTGCTAAATCTGTCCTGGATGTCAATTTCATTTTACTCTGTTAGGTCAAAATTTCCTTGGGGATCTAATAAACTGAATGTTAAGTCATGAACATCTCTACCCGAAAAACGAACTATCGCCGATGAATACCAGCCCCATAAGCAACTATGCTTTAAGGCACAAGCAGCACTAGGAAAAGAAGACAACTCATATGACCATTAGCTTATATAGTATCTGGATTGAGCAAAACAAAACTTAAGTTGGTGAACAAGTGCTAAATTTCTGATGACAAAAAGCAAAAAACGTAAACATAGAAATTGTCTTAAAACGAGTGAAAAGAACTTCGTATTACTACCCTAGGCACTAAAGCCGCTGTCTTAAATAATAGCTCATCACCATCAAACATCCACCCTCTCTGCATCTTCAAGTACAAGTGTCTTCACTGGCTTTCCCAACAGATCAGTATACTCCTGGAAGGGAGACTTTGTGAAACGAGTCTCCCTCCAGAAATCAGGAGTCAAGAAACCGTATGTTTTCAAAAGACACTCGAAGGTAGCCTGCAATTTACATTTCCAAGAGCAACACATAATCAGAGATCAGAAATAACTCAATAAAGCATCTCTAATACAAATCATACAGCAAATATACAGCTATCTAGCAGCAAAGTACACTGATTTTCCATTCAGTAAGAACAAATAATTTCAGGAACTGGGTAATAATTACAAACATATAGCCAAGCAAGTCCACACTTCCACTAGCAACAAAAAATTGACTTGAAATAATCAGTTGGGAAAAACATGCATTCAACCTCAATTACAGAGGTGGTGTCACCCATGAGTACAAAATCTACAGCAATATATGTTAGGGAATTTGTCCTCAAAAATGTCACACAGTTTTAACTAAGCCAAGCATCTATGCCCACACTCCCCATAGACATATCATCAAACCTTTAAACACAAAATAATACCATCAGTGGAAACCATACCCATAAAGAATTAAAAAATTCAAGTCATACAATATCCCAAATTCACAACCGTACATCAATTACCAATTTATGTCATACAAAAGATGCCTTCAACAATTCCATTACAATCACAGGCAGGTATGACATAGTGAAAACATAATAGTAAAGGATGAAATATGCTTCTATTAAACCAGTATCCCGTAACACGGGGAAGGACACCAAAAAAATACCCAACTTTCCAGAAATTTAAAAAATGTAACAGTAACCAACTATCCAAAAGCACAACACTAAAAAATTTCTATCCAAGTAATCCAGCACCATACATCTTACAAGAAGACAATAACCTACGTACCAAGTCTAATGCAAATAAATCAAGAATACCATAGCTCATCAAAAAGAAAGCAAAAAGAATCCTGATACTTGCCTACTTGGACAAACAGTCAACTATCAACATAGAAGAATCAGAATTGTAAAAAATTTGCCAACGCTATTAACAACCTATTTCCACATAGATCAAAACAAATAAAAAATCAATCTTAAATAACAACAAAAACCAAAAAAGTAAAAAGAATAATATTAAAAAAAGCGAATACCTTGACAAAGTTACCAAGAGTCTTAGTAGAACCCCTGGAAGAAGTAAAAACATCCTCAATCCCAGCAAACTGAAGCACCTTCTTTGGCACCCTAGCAGCCACAATCCCCGCACCTCTCGGAGCCGGCACCATCCTGACAGTAACAGAGCCACATTTCCCAGTAACTTTGCACGGCACTGTATGAGGTTTTCCAATCTTATTCCCCCAATACCCTCTCCTCACCGGTATCACCGACAATTTCGCCAATATTATCGCCCCTCTTATAGCCGTCGCAACTTCTTTGCTACATTTCACCCCCAATCCGACGTGTCCATTTCCATCGCCAACGACGACGAAGGCCTTGAAACGGGTGCGCTGGCCGGCACGTGTTTGTTTCTGGACGGGAGTGATCTTCATGACCTCGTCTTTCAAGGAAGGGCCAACGAGTTGGTCGACGATTTGGTACTCTTTGATGGGGAGAGAGTGGAGGTAGATTTGCTCCAGGGAAGTTATTTTTCCGGATTTCACCAAACGCCCAAGCTTTGTTACGGGTACCCATTTCTCTTCTTCATCTTTGCGGCCACGGCGCCTGCCTCTTGGCCCACGGTCCGATCTGCCACGGCCTCCTCCGAAGCCACGCCTGAAAGCGCCACGTTCTCCTCCGCCTCTTTCTGCCATTTTGCTTTTGGTTTATTTTCTTTGTTTGGCGTGTGTTTACAAGATAATTAGCGGTTTTTTATGAGAGCGGCGAGGGCAAGAGGAATAGGTAAGAGTTTTAGGTTTACTTGGGATTTGTTTTTTTTAATTAAGGAAAGTCCTGGTGCCCAATTAGGCTTCCAAACGGGCAAGAATTTATATAAAATTTTTTAATTAAGTTTGTGTGTGTGTGCGTGTGTATGTTTTTTTTTATTAAAAATAATTTAATAGAAATTTTAATAAAAAACTTTAAGCAGATAAATTTAGAATTCAATGAAAAAATTAATAATATAAAAATAATTATTGAAAATACAGTTCATAATTAAATTTTATCTGTGCTTATTTAATAATAAATATTATGTTAAAATTTTTACTAAAAATATTTATTTAAAAAATTTATTAAAATTTTTTAAAAATTTGCAGATCTATATACTAAAATTTTTAATCAAAATCTTTATTTAATTAATTTTAATAAAAAATTTTATAAACTTATCTGAAAAACTTCAAGTAAATCTTTTCCTTCCAAATGAGCTTTTAATTTCATTCCATTTCCTCCAATTTTATGCTTATTAGGTCACAGAGGCCATTTGCATTGGATCCCAAATTAGCTTCACACAATTTTAAATATGATAAGTTTTCTATTATTGTTGTCTAAAAGATGCGTATTTTTGGATTGGTTGAATTTTATGAATCATTGGGAAAAAACTAAGCAAAAGAAAAAAAAAAAAAACGAAAATTGGATTAAGCTGTCTATCAAACCCTCGGACTAGAAATATAATTGATATATTGATACTTATAAATTATTCGAATTCGATTCAAATAAAATTTGAATTCAACTCGGTTATTATCGAGTTGAGCTCAAACTAAAGTAGTTTGACTTATCAATCGAGTCGAATTCAAGTATTCTTATACCCAGTTTGAGTAATTCGTGAGCCTAATTAAGTTTTTATATTTTAATATATTTTAATTATGTTAATTAATAAAATATCTTGAAATCGAGTTTGAGTTTGAGTATAAATAGTCAAGTTTTTATCAAATATAAGAATTAAGTTTATTTTTACATGTTAATAGACTCTAATCGAGTGAGTTCAAATAGTTCGATTTTTATTTCGAGTCGAACTTTAGTTAAAAAAATACAATTCGATTGAGTTCGAACCAAGTTTCGAGTTTTGAATTTTGAGTCAAGTTTGAGCTTAAATTTAATACTATATCGACTCGAATTCAATCGATTACACCTTTATCTCAGATTAGACTTTAGAAGAAATTTTAAGGCTGTATGGCTCGACTCTATCTAATTTATTATTTTATTAATAAAAATCTTATTTTTGTTTAAATTTAATTTTAAAAATATTACAATATTAATGTAAATTTATATTTTATTTTAATATTTAATTATAAACAAAATTTTAAAATTATCAATGCATTCATTTTTAATTAATGCAAAATTATTATTATTTTTAATTTTAAAATTAATATTTTAAAATAACTATCTTTATTTTATTATTAATATAATTAATTTTTTAAATAATTATTATTTATTTTATTATTTATCAAATATTATTATTCAATTTTTGAATTAACAACACTGTTGTAATCCAAATCTAAAGACATTTGATTCATAGTTTTTTTTTTTTAAAAGATAACGCTTCATCTTTCATTGAGTTCTATTTGATTTATAATTTTTTTCACTTTCTTATGCATCCTAATAAATAAAATAAAAACTTATTATTAATCTATAAGAATAAAATAAAATAATTTAAAACAAAATTATTTTAAATAAGTTGCAATAAATAAAAATATTTATTAATTTTTATTTCATAAATTTATAATAAAACCCAAAATAGTGTAATTAAAAAAAAATCAAAATTTGGATATGTACCTTCATTTCACGGTAAAGGAAGTGACTCGGTGACTATATCCATTAATGATCCAACTATATAAAAACCAATTTTTTAACGCATCCGAAGAAATGACCTATGAATTTGATATTTTTTTGTCCTTCCAATATCCCATCACTAACTCCACGATTAGGTTGTGTTCCATTTTTTTTACTTCTCAAAATGAAAAAATATCATTCTTTTTCTCCATATTACTTATATAATCAAATTAAATTTCACATCAATTAATATAAAATCATAAAGAAAATTTATTTATGTTTAATTATAAAATAGATTTATTTAATAAGAAATATAGAAAACTTTAAACTCTATCATAAAAATATATAATTAAGAAAACTTATTTCACACTAATACCTGCAAATTTCTCAAGATCGTGCCAATACAAGTTAACTTTCATAATCTTATTCTGAGGCAAAAATTGTGACAGTATAAGTTAACTTTTATAATCTTGTTCGGAGGTAACAGTTCATTCGTGACTTTGTTTAAGTAATGAAGAACAAGCTGTTACAAATTAGATATCAAGATGAGTCAAAATAGTTGTTATCAATGTTGGCTTGAGTTTCAATTTAGGTTATAAGATCACGAGTTCTTATTCGGCTTACATTATCACTTTACTAGGAAGTAAAAATTTTTTACCAAAAACCTTTTTTAAAAAAATTGTATTGGATGAAAAATTTTAACTAAAATCAAACATATAAATAATTAATAAAAAAACTTGATAATTTTGTTTCTATTATTTCAAAAAAAAACATTATTTGTTTTAAGAGATTTTAAATTTATATCATACTAAAACTATTAAAATTAAAATATTTTATTTTTATTTATTTTTAAATGTTTAATTATAATCTTATATAAGTTTTAGATTTTTTTCTTTACCCTAAACAAAATAATCATGTATATTGGGACTTGGCTAGTAATAACTTGTGGTGATCACTGGTACAAATCTAATTCAACTCCTCTAGTGACTATATGTTTCTATGAGCGGGATTAAGATAGAATTAATTTTTTAGATATTTGTTCAAGATCTAATTCACCAACATAATCTCATTTATTTTAAATTTATTATTAATATTAAAATATTTTATATTAATATGTTTATATATTTAATTATAAAATATATTTTTTAAGTGTGAAATTAAAAATTGTTGTAACTGTTCAAGTTGAGTCAAACTTACAAACCTAGTGAGTTGCTTGGCTCATGGATAAGTTTACTTGTAATTAATATACATATATATATATATAAATTTCTTTATATATAAATTTAGTGATTTTATTTTTTAAAAATTAAACACTTGTTATCAATTTAGGGCTCAATGTGTTAGTTACACTGTTTAAAAAATATTTATTTAATTTGTTTTAATTTATTTTTGGTTAAAAATATATTTTTTATTTTTTAAATTTATTTTTGGTATATATGAACTAGAAACACAATTAAATATAATTATTTCATTTCTCGTATATTCACTTCTCTAGTTTATAATTTAACAAAACCTAAAAGCATTCAATTATTGACTAACATTTGGTTCTTTCTTTGTAGGACATGTGGCTCAATTACAATGCATCATGTTGCAAATTCACTCTCTTCTTTAAAAAACATATATATATATATATATATATTTTATTGGCAATAATTGACTAATGAGGTCCAATTAATCGAAAACAACAATGAATAGAGGGAGAATGGGAGAGAGTTAATTTTATTAAGTTATAATAATTTAATTGACATTTTAATCAAAAGAAATAATGATTTTATATATATATATATATAAATTTAAATATACACAAAGAGTTAATTCATACTATCTTCTATAAGCCCATCTTTTTCACCTTAGGAGTAAAACAAATAATTTAATTTCGAGTCTCGTTGAGATGTACATTAATTAAGTTATGTTTGGATGAAGTATTTATAATTATAAATATGTTATGTAAATATGTGTATAATAAAATAAATATATTAAATATATAATATTAATTTGGTATATAATAATTTAAAAAAAATTCAAGGACATAATATGAAAAAAGGTTTGGTTGAAAAAAAAATCACAATTAGATATTTGTTAATTTGATTTTAATTATTCTAATACTTAAATATATGTTAAACTTTAATCTACATGTGTTGCAACATCTGGATTCGTGAACCTGTTCGTACGGCATAGAAATTTGTAAATAAATAAAATAAAGAGTTATCATCAATATTTTTCGTTAGGCATAATTGGCTATTTAAAAAGTTTACCTTTTTAAAAAAACCAAAATTAAATTTAAGGTTTATTAAAAAGACATTTTGGTTTTTGAAATTAAAGCTGGCTTCAAGAGAGTATGTTTATATGTGGAGAAGAATTAACACTCTTATAACGCCCGTTAAAAAATAGTACTAATTAATTATGCGTTATCTTTGGTATTGGATAAAAATAGTTTTAATTTGAAATTTAATAATAATTATTTCACTTTTTGAAAAAAAGTAAATTTTATTAAAAAATTTTATTTAAGAATATTATGAAAATCTTTAGGTTAAAAAATTACTTTAACATTCTTCACAAAATTTAAAGATAACTTTTTTGCCTAAAATTTACTATTACATTCCTTAAAAATAAAAATAATATTATTTACAAATAATTGTTTGTGGCTTTCTCTAACATCTAAGTATAGTAAAAAGAATTATTTTTCTTAAAATGTTATTTTAGTTTTATTTTTTAAAAAATCCATACTTTTAAAATAACATTTTCTATGAAAAGTATTTTTTTTAAAAAATAATAATGCTATAATTAACAAAAAATCAATAGTGATATTCAAAAGATATAAACATGTAAAATGAATACAAACAACAATTTAAATATGAATAAATACAAATTGATGTTGTGTATGTTGATGAGATGCGATTTTGGGATCAAGTCCTTAAATATAAAGAGACTATTCAGACTTTTTAATCTTTAAGCAGAGTTTAAGTGTGATTATTTATATCTAAAACCATATCTTTATTATTATTATTTTTTGCTTTAATCTTATTAATATTTTGGGTTAAGGAATTGTACAAAAAATCTAATGAAACAAAATTTCCTAATTACCTTATCCTCTAGGCGGTATTCTAGAATATATTACTTTATATGAGGTTTTCATATGAATTCTTTGAATTTTGGGATGGCTTTAGTATAAATCAAGGGTTTGAATAGTTTTAAGGTCTAAATAATTTGGGATTATGGGTTAGATTTAGGACTTAGGTCAAATTTATGGTTAAAGGCTAGGTTTAGGGTCTAGGGTTTGGTTTATGGTTTGGGGTTGGGTTTAAGGTTTTTAGTTTTAGAGTTTGAGGTTGGTTTAGGGCTTGAAGTTGGTTTAAGGTTTAGGGCTTTGGTTTAAGGTTTAGGATTAATTTTGGGGTTTGGAGTTGATTTTATAATTTAGGGTTTTGGTTTTGGGGTCTAAGGTTTAGTCTTAGGTTTAATGTTTAGGGGGTTGGTTTAGGGTTTTAGGGTTTAAGATTTCGGTTTTAGGGTTTCGACTGGGTTTATGGGTTAGATTTAGGGTTTGGGGTTTGTTTTAGGATTTGAGGTTTGTTTGAGGGGGTTTTATGATTTTTATGAACTTTTCAAAAAATCTTTAACATTTATGTGGACTTTTAAAGTAAGCTAGAAAACCATGATTTTCAATCTTGTTTAATTATCATTTTAATGTGTAAGTGAATGCTTAATGCATGACAATACTTATGACAATTAAATGCTAAATATGAAATTAAAGTATTACAAGTGATGAATGAAATTAAACTATCATGACAATACTATGGTATTTTCACAAACACTTGAAAAACGTAGTAAATTACTTTGAAAAGCATAGTAAATCACTACATTTTCATTTAATCAAATACTTAAAAAATTCCTACATACTTCTTTTTATTTGAAAACTTTTTATCAAACACTTAAAAAGCATATTTAGAAAATCATTTTTATTAACAAAAACATTTATCAAACACAAAACAAACATCCTAAATGAAAACCATTTAATCCACCAAAATCCATAAAAAAAATACAAGATGGAAAAGCATTTAAACACAAGATATCAAGCATCACAAACACATAAAAAACATGAAAACCAATAACCACAAATACATCAAAACACAAAGACCAAGAAAAGCAAGAACTACTTGTATGAAAAATAAAATTGTATGATAAAAAAATGAAGAATGCATAAAAAAAAAGCTACTTTAGCTTTTTTCACCAAAAGATTTTTTTTTTTTCCAAGGAGTCACTTTCTTGCTACCTACTTTCCTGCATTTAAAGATAGATAACAAGAATAAAAGGAGTCCTAAACCTTATGAACAACCCCTTCGTTAAGCTTTCTAGGAAAAAAATTTTTTCCTTTCTTTTCAAACCTTATTTTTTTTGTATTTTCTTATATTTTTTGGTCTTTCTTTTTCCTTTTTTTTGTGTGCTGCCAACCTTTTTTTTTTGTTCTAGACCTCCTATTTTTTCATCTTTTAAACCAGTAAACACTAATAAAAAGTGGAGCTTGAAGCTCCTAAGAACAACCAAAAAAAAAAAAAAAAACAAATGAAACTAAATCTAAAAGGCACATTTACAAGCTTAAAAAAACTCTAAGGAAAATCCTACTTCATTAAAGATTAAGTTTAATCAAGTATTTATGAAAGGCTAATCTAATAGATGAAAATAGTTTTTAATTGAATGTTGCAAGATGTTGGAATTACTTTGAAGCATAATGTGGATGATGTTCATCTTGAAATTAAAGCCAATGATCAAAGATCTAGAGGAATAATCATTGAAGATTGTTTAATCAAGTAAAATTTATTTGGAGAAGCAATTGGAAAAAGATGAAGAAAGAAAATATATTGTTATGGTATTCGACTGCCTTACAGCTACCTTGCTACTGCTTAATGGGCAATTTAAAAAAAAAAAAGCAAAAAGTATTAAGGCATTCAATTGCCTGTATTTGGCATCCAACTACCTAAGATATTTTCTAAAACAGAAGCTTATAAAAGGATAAAGCATTCAGTTGCATAAGTGCTTTTTATTTTATGTTCTAAAAAGCTTATTATAACCATGACAACAGACTGTCCAAGAAAGGCATCTATCTACCAGATGCCTAGATCGGAAGAAATCATGCTCTAATGTTTTGATTTTCACTTTTTGCAAGATATCTTTCATTTTCATTACTCAAAACAATTCTCTAACGCTTAAAATGTCTCTTTCCTATGACTACTGATTAGTGAATATTATTTTACAATGCCAATGAATCATTAAGAGGGTAGGTACTTTAGCTTTCTAAAAGTAAACATCAGTGTGGCAGAAAGAGGAAAAGAAGATCTTCAAATAAACCTCCATTGCCTGTGGTAGTGCCACCTCCACCTCTTCAATCATCGATGGCTTTTCGACTTCCAATGCCACGATAGCTATAGTTGCAAATTAATCTAATTAAAGTTTAAAGATAAACATATATACAACATAAGCGTAATGACACCTTTTAAAGTAAAAATTATATTATAAAAAGTAAGCCAATGTTCAAAGGATGATATAAATGAACGTATGAAAAAAGAATATCATAAAAATACTAATTGACGGATCAAAATAAAAAAAAATGCTTTGATTGTGGATGTTCCAAGATGCTTTTAATGGAATATCAAGAAAATCATTCACAAAATACTAAATGCAAATATTTAGAATTTAAACCTAAAGAAGATGGTTATTTAATTGAATAAGCAAACAATTTTCAAATTGTTTTTTGCCAATGATAACTATGGAGGTAAGGACAAGAATGATTGAGTAGGTTTTACCAAAAAGATCAACTATGTGTTTGTAAAATGGAACCTGATTATTACTTTAGTTGGAACATTTTGAGTAGAAGTCAATATTTTTTAGCATATAGAATTGCATGCAAAGCAAATAAAAAAAAAGTACATAAAACATGCAAATAAAATAAAAAAGGTGAAAAAAATTACTCATTTGCAGAGAATTAAATATCAAAAAGGCTATTGCAAAATTCCTAATTGAATTTTGATTTTGGATACTTGGCATGTGGGATTATAGTGGGCGGCTCCGATAAAAAAATGGATAGTTGAGCATAATGAATGTATTGAATTTTCATTTTCAAAGGTAATTGATGGACAAAAAAAGCCTAAATTTGATTAAAGATAAAGCCCATTAAATCACCAAAACATAATCAAAGAAAAATCAAATCAAATCATGCAAAAACAAATCATAAAATGAATATCAAAAAAGCTTCCAACAACCCAAAGATGAAACATCTAATCATACAAGTAATACATAGAAAAAAAAGAGTTTTCTTTTGAAATTTTTTTGGTTCGGGTGCTTGGAATCAGTGGGTAAAAGACTAATGAAAGAGTAAGGAGTTTTCTCTTACTTTGAACTTTAGCCTTAGTACCCACATCAAAGTTTTTGCCATAAAAGCTTCTTATTAAAGGGTTAGGGAAATAGTTGTAAAGAATATTTGATGACCCAAATCTATCCTCTAATTTTTTTTAAAGACATTTAATAGGTGTATTGAAAATTAGAGTTAGGAACTTTTTTTTATTATAAGTAATAGATGCCTTTTTTCACATTATTAGACATATTTCATTATTCTCTAATTTAACCACCAAAGGCCACAAACAATTAAAAATGAAAATGAAATGAAACACTAAAAACTAATAATCATGCAATAATAAATTTTTAGTTATACTTACATGTGTATGTATCTTATCTAAATTCTTAGAAGAAGAAACCAATCTAACCAATTTGTTTTTTTTCCTATTATACTAGTTTTAATTGGATTTCTCAACTTTAATTAAATTATCAAGTCTTCCCTAACAATCAACATATATTCTCTTAGATACAAAGTATAATAAAATTCAATGAGCCAAACAATAGTATTTTTATTTTTTTCTCCTAAAGATTTGTAGGCAATCAAATAACATTCTAGAATCAAGCCATAAACCATAAGGAAATTTAGAAAAAGCAAAAAATTGGACCAAGAACACAAAAATTTATACATGCAATCAAAACCTGGCAAATATTGTAGTTGAAACTATCATAATTGTCAATAACGATAATAAGATTCTTGCTATTTTTCTTATTATCCAAAAGTGAAGAGGTTGAGTTTGATACAACAGATGCCAACGATACTATTTCAATAATCCTAGTTCTTTTTTTGGTAAAAAACCAACCTCTGTAAAATAAAACAAAATGGAAAAAAAAAAAGAGACTTGATAGAGGAGAGAGCCTATTTGATTTTCTTTCTCTTTTTTTTTTTTTAATTTTCTCAACCGTCACCCTTCACCAATGTCAAAATGCATGCTGATTAGGATGCATACACCCAATCAAGATTAATTTTTTAGTCTCTAGAATACTCAAAATACTCCAATTTACCACGTATCACAAAAAAACACAAAAAAAAGCAAAAATCGTAGTCTTCACAAATTGTGAGGAATCCAAAAAATAATAAATAATAAAAAAATAAAAAGTTTCAGTCGAACAATGAAAGATTTGGATTGTTTGAGCTAAAATTTAACTAGCGAAAAAGCAAGGGAAAAGATAAGAAAAGAAATAAGGGAAAAGTAGGAAAAGAAGAGGGATTAGATCTCGGCTATGAATATTTTTCTATGAAGCTTCTAAAAAAAAAATTGACTCAAAATTACCCTAAATCCATTTGTTTTTACATCGCTGAGCTGTCTTCTTTAAGAGGATAGCTTTTATATTAAGGTATAGATTAAAGTATTACACCAAAATTCAATATTGACTCATAATGCAACGGTAAAAATCATCTTTATTTTTGTAATTTTCATTTACTTTGATGTGGTAATGCCGTATAGGTTTTTTTTTTTTTTTTCTTTTGTTGAAGTCAAGTTGAGATGGGAAATTGTACATGATTATATTTAATTATGAGTGCAAATGAATGGACTAATGTTCAATCCAAGCTAAAAGGTCAATAAACTTTGAAATTTTCATGATTTTTGAAAGGTACAAGATTGGACAAAAGCCAAAATGCCATTTTCCTACTTTTTAGTCTTAAGAGGTGAGATTTGCTCTAAAAATTTTGTTGAATTGTTACTTTATTATTTATCTTTAGATTATCATCCTATTATGTATTGTTGGTATGCAAATAAATTTATAAGATTGTTAAGCTTATTTAATAATGATGTTAATTTTTTTTATAAAAAATAATGATGCTAATTTTCAAAATTTTTTAGTTATTGCCTAAAAGACAAGTGGCAACACTATATAATAAATTACTTGTAAAATTTTAGAACTTTATTATTATTGTATATATAATTTTTTTTATTTTTTGTTAAAAAATTATTTACAAAAACAAATAATAAAAATAAAAAGATTACATATACATTTGTCTTTTGTATCACAATACTTTTCATAATTTGCTACCTAAAGAATAAAAACATGGTAAGATAAAGAAATGGATCACTCCAAAAGACTAACATCATTAATAAAACACTAATATGGCTTTTTCAGCCAATAAAGAATCGTCAACTAGCACAGGCCACCTCTTAATAAGTGAGGTCTATCCATGTTAGCAAAACTTAAATTTTATTTTTTTATTTTTTTATTTATAAATTAAAACACTTGAAATAAAACAATCTAAAAAAAAAACAAAATAATAAAATAATATGACATTTGAAAATAAAAAAAAAAAGTAAAAAAAGATTAAAAATTAAAAAAAAATCGATGAGAGAGAATGAAGGAAAATGATGAAAGAAAAAAATACGCAAACAAAAAAATGGGAGAAAGCCTAGTCTACCATTTATTTGGTTGGTCCAAAGTAGATTGGTGATTTGTAATTAATGAAATTGGAAAAGGCTTGGAATTAGAGAGAGAGAGAGAGAGAGAGAGAGAGAGAGAAGGTAAAAAGGAAAAAGGCTAGGGTAGGAGAAAAATGAAGGTTGGGTGGTCACCAATGTTGTTAGCTTGAGTTATTTGTAGTTGATTTAGCTTAGGCCGCTAGATTGGTAGCCCAACTACCTTCCCTTTCATTTTTTTTTTTTATTACTTTTTCCTTCCCTTCCCTTTTTCTTTTTTTTTTCTTAATTTTTAATTTTTTTTTTTCAAATTTTCAATTACTAGATTTTTTATTCTTTAGTTTTTTGCTTTTCTATTTTAAAATATAAATAGTCATGTAATTCATCAATGACTCATCAAAAGGTAGTCCAATCTATCAATCAACATTTTATATCAGTTGTATGTCATTGAAGTTAGTATGTAAAAAGTATTGATTTAAGAAAATTTATATACGTAATATTTTATTCAACTA
The DNA here is from genome assembly GCF_047325235.1 of Durio zibethinus. Lineage (NCBI taxonomy): Eukaryota > Viridiplantae > Streptophyta > Magnoliopsida > Malvales > Malvaceae > Durio > Durio zibethinus. Next base: position 17,430,107 of record NC_143176.1, read on the forward strand.
AATAAATATAAAATTAGAATATTTAAAAACAAATTAAAATTTTAAAAAATATTTAAAGAACTCAGAAGACAATTGTCCATGCTCAAAAGTTAATACTCCATAGACAAAGTCTGTTCTTTTCTGTGCTATCAAAGCCCATTCTTAAATGGATAATTCAAACCCTTATTAATATTTTTTGGGTTTTAGGCAAATTTAATTTTTGGATATTATGTTACATGGGCCTAATTTTCAGAACGTATAGCGTGGTCTATACATTTGATGATTTGCCAGAAAAGTCATTTTAAGAATTTGCTGGATAAGTTTACTAAAAGCATATATATATATATATATATATAATGTATGTATGCATGTATATAAAATGAGACTCTTTTTTTTTTTTTTCAAAGAGAACAGTAGTGAATTTATGAAAAGAAACGTGTTTTTGACTTTTAAGAAAATTAAGGTAAAACGTTTTGAATTTAGAGTATTTTATATTGAAATTTAAAAATTTTCAATAATATTTTTATTTAAGGTTTTTAATATCAAAAGATAAATAACATTATATAATTTAAAATTAAAATATTAAAAGCAAAATAAATATTAAAAATAAAAATAAAACTTTACTTTGAGATATTTCACTAAAAAAATAGATAAAGAAAATTATCAGACATAAAAGTATAATTAAGGCAACAAAAATAACTATAAAATTTTTAATATTTATTATTGAATAAGCATAAATTAAATTTAAATTATAAATAATAATTTTTTAATTTTTTAATTCAAAATTTTTTATTAAATTATTTTTAAAAAATTCACAAATTTCAGTTAAAAATTTTGAATTAGGTTTTGTTATAGTCAAATTGTTTTTTTTTTTTTTTTTTTAAATAAAACCAAATATTGTCAAGAATATGAGGACCAGAGCGTGGACAGTTGTCGTCTTGGATGGCAACCAGTAACCAACAGCTCATTTGACCTTAATTGACTGAGACTTCCTAAGTTGTTGGCAATTACATCAGACTTCTCGTACTTTTCTTCTTCTTTTTGGTTAGAAGAATGCTCATTTCAAATTTCGAAAAGTTAAATTTAAATTAATCATAATAATTTATATATTTATTTCATATAAAATACAAAATATTTTTCATTTTTTTAAATTTATATAAAATTTTTATTAAAATTTTAAATCATATTACATTAATATTTTTTATCTTATATAAAATTATATAATATGCTCTAAATGTTTGGTCCCGTATGTAACAAAGAAAATAATACCAGCACAATATTATTTTCTTGAAATAAAAGTATAGGAAATAATTTTGTTTTATTGATAAAATGGTGAATAAAGGAGGAGCGTGTGTTTCACATGCTAGAAAAATAAAGTAGGAAAGAATTTTAACCCCAGACAAAAACCCCTTTAGAAAGCCCGCCCGTCGTCTGATTAAATCCTCCCTCAACTTTTGGTAATCATTACTACTAACCAACGCCCGCCAAGACAACTACGAACCATAACACACTACTTCGAAAACAGCGCAAGCAGAAACAATACTCCAAACTCTGAAACAACCAATCACCATCTCCACCGCCACCAATGTCCATCGCCACTTGCCTTTTCACTCTTTCTCCATCCCCATCCTCATCCCAATCATTCAATCCTACCACCCCAAAGTTCTCCACCACTTTCCCTCTCCACCTCCAACTCCGCCTGTCCTCCTACACTTCCACCACCCGTCTCCGCCACCGTCAACGCCAAATTTCCCCGTTCTTAATCTTCTCCACCCTTCTCGGCAGTGATGGTGGCGACATTAACAGCAACAACAACTCAGGTGGTGGCGGTGGAAACAATGACAATGGAAAAGGCAAGGGTGGTGATGATAATGCGGGTGATAAGAACAGGAAAGAGGCGATGATTGTACTGGCGGAGGCGAGGAGATCAATGGAGAGTTTGCCGAAGGACTTGGTGGCGGCGATCCAAGCTGGGAGGATTCCTGGCTCGGTTATAGAGAGGTTCTTGGGGCTTGAAAAGTCGGGGCTTATGCGGTGGTTGATGCAGTTTGGTGGGTTTAAAGAAAGGCTTTTGGCTGATGATCTTTTCTTAGCTAAAGTTGGCATCGAGTGTGGTGTTGGGATCTTCACCAAGGTTCATTTGATTTTTTCGTTTTTTCTTTTTTACTTTTGCCTTTTGGGTTTTGGTGTTTTTGGTTTTTCCGTATTTAGTATAGAATCTATTGATGATATAAATGGATGGTTTAGATTTGTTCCTTTTTTTTGTAATTGGGCTTGAATTTGTCAAAGATTTTCTTTTTGTTCTTTTTCACTTCATCATTTTATTGCTATGACAATTTATAATGCGGGTTTCATTTATTAATTAATTCTAAGGTGTTTTTCATGGGTGATTTATTAAGAAATAAGTAAAAGTGTACTTTGGTGTATATATCATGGGTATTTTGTAGCAATTATAGGTAGATTTTGGATAAGTGATGAAGAAAAACTTGATTTCTTTTTTTGAACCTATGATTTATTGAAGTTACTTTTTCTTGTGATCTTTGCCTGTAGGATGAATCTTAGCCAAATTTTGGGGGTACTGTGATTTATGTTGGCTTTGAATTTTAAGTCAAAATTAGATGGAATCATCAATAAAATAGAACGTATATTAGGAAGAAAACTGCCTAAATAAGGGCTTATGGAATGCATATGTGCTTGAATTGATTGAGCTGGAAGGTTTTATCCGTGCTGAAGTCCATCTGTCTTGCTTGTGTACGTATATGAGTTTTTTAGGATTACATGTTCCTGATTCTGTCAGCTGTGAGTCACGGCGAATTGGCAACTCAGCCTGGGCAAGCTAGTAAAACAACTTAGTTAAGTCTTAGCCTAAGCAACTGAACCTACAAGAGCCATGATTATGTATGATCTAAAATTTGCTCTTGTGCAGTGTCCAGTGTCCTACTTTTAAAGGATTGTTTTCTGTAATGACATCTGTCTCTCTTTTATTTCTCCATTCTGCTTGGCTCATTCAGTTTTACCTACTTATGTTTATTTTCTGTTTTCCAGACTGCTGCAGAATATGAACGTCGCAGAGAAAACTTTTTCAACGAGCTCGAAGTTGTTTTTGCAGATGTGGTATGGTTGTTTACCTCATAACTAGTTCTTTTAAATATGCACTTTCTCAGCCTTCTTTTATAATAACTTGTTTGGTCAAATTCAAAGAATAAATTTGAGGATGTCTTTGTGCAAACATATTGATTTCATGGTGATGCTGAATTTTGATGCCACTTTGAGGCTGTTATTTTGTCCTTTGGAATTTATTGATTGACAAACTATTGCTTTTCAATCTTAAAATCAAAAACAAAAATTTCTTATCATGACTTAAATAAATCTGTTATCATCCATTTAATGCTCTGATTTCCATAAAAGATAAGAAGCCAGCTGACTTATCATTGTTACATGAATTATATGAGCTGCTTAAATTTCTCTTTGGTTATGACCTTAACTAAAATAGTTCAAAATGAGGCTTTGGTAATTATAAATACATAAAAAATTTGTCATCATTCGTGTAATTGGATGAACATGCTGAATTCACAGCTCAAGCGTTATATATAATTTTTGCTAACAAGAAAAAAAGATAGATGGATTTGCCACTTATCAGTCATGGCGGCCTTAATTTGGTTTTGGTTTGAGTATGGTAGCCCCTATCCACTTGGGAAGCAATGCTAGGAGGGGCCTTAAAACATACAGCTTGTAGACCTTGGCTCTTGGTGCAGATGCTCTATGCCATTCATCGAGGGGATTGAGTCATAGCTTGCCCTCCAAGCCCATTTAGGGCATAGTGGTAAAAAAGTTGGTAGTTCAATACTAATGGGAATGAATGAGTCTCATTCTCCCCAGTAACCAACATATGACTCCACATATGCACGTCCTAGCAATCAAACCATAGTATTAAGCTTTTAACACTAAACCAAACCTTTCTGTTGTTTTGCTTGCTCATCCTCTACTAGGCTGCTAAACAATCATCTGATACAGATTAGAGATGGAGTTTTATTGAATGATGAAGGGGAAAATAATATGATTGTATTACAGTTAAGGTTTTGTCAGAGAAATTGGTTCTTGAGAATTGAGAATTCAGATCTTGTTGAGTTTAGTTTTATCAACTCACTAAATGACACAATGTAGTAATAGAAGACAGATTTTTGCCTTTACAGTAAGAGGATCTAGGAATTTGTCCCAAGTGAACATGTCATGCGTTTCTAGTGATTAAAATTTGCAACATCAAACAGCTGCAGATTCTAGTATTTCATTTGACTGTGAAACAGTATGAACTAATATAATAGGTGATGATTTGTTATGTTGATTTAGTGAAGGCTGTTGGTTAATAAGTAACATCAAGAAAGATCCTTCTCTACCCTGTTTTTTTTTTTATATTTTTGTCATCTGTTTCTTTTCTCAGAATTAAAAATATGTCAGGTTTTAGCACCAATTATTATATTCTACATTTGTTTTTGAGCAATATAATTAATTGCAGATAGATACTTTCTTGTGAGCAATATTTATAATCTACAGAAATTGATATTTTGAAGAGCAATGAGGCTTCTTTGGAAAATTTGTATTTTTTTAGCTTAAGAAATTGTGGCTGTATAATTCATATTTCCTTGACCCTGAAGATCAATTAGCACATAAAATATAGATTATTGTGAATTACATGTCCAACTCTGTTATTTCTATCATTTTAACTTTCCAATTCATTTTCCTAGGCAATGGCCATAATTGCAGATTTCATGCTTGTTTATCTTCCTGCTCCTACCATCTCTCTGCGGCCTCCTCTTGCTATCGGCGCTGGAGCTATTTCCAAGTTCTTCTATAGCTGCCCTGATAACGCTTTTCAGGTTTCTATTTTTATCTTTGCTGATGAAGTTGCATGGAGATTTTGCAAAGATTCTTTCTAAGATTCTAAAATACAAATGTTTTACGGTCATGAAATTCTGTCTGCAGGTTGCTCTCCCTGGGACTTCGTATTCATTTTTGCAGAGATTAGGTGCTGTAATGGTAAGGAGATCTTTCATGTCTTCCGAACTTTTACAATTTAAGATATCCGAATATCTGAGGTAAGAATAAACCATCATATTGTGTTTTAATTGTATGTGCTCTGCAGCGTAATGGGGCAAAGCTTTTTGCAGTAGGCACCACTTCTTCGCTGGTAAGTTTTTGGCAGCTTTTACTCTTTTTCCCCCGGTATCTCTGTCAAGTTGTTGAGAAGATTATCTGCAATCTATCCTATACAGTAATAAAGCTTATTTTCCCTTTTCAATTTCCATTTCTATGAAGAATATCATTGCTTTTTGCAAATTTATTTATCAAACTGAAAACCCAAATCTGGATTTGCTGGCATTTAATGAAAGTTGGTTTCTTGTAGGTTGGCACAGCTGTCACAAATGCCTTAATTAATGCAAGAAAGGCTGTTGAAAAGTCTTCAGCAGCTGAAGTTGAAAATGTTCCCATACTAGCCACCAGTGTTGGTTATGGTGTATATATGGCAGTCTCTAGCAACCTCAGGTATGTAGATTTAATTTTTTAGTGAATATTAGTTCTTACGGCATGGATTTTGCTATTGTTAATGGAATTGCTTTTACTATTATCATTAAAGTGTTCCATTCTGATAATATGACATAACGCCGGGCTATACAATGTTAGGTGGCCCTCGCCCATCCCATAATCCCCCAACTCTCCGATTCTAAGCTTCAAATTGTAAACCTCCAAGTTGGAATCTCAATTTCTAACCACTGGGGTGTCCTCTTGGGGGCTGATGCTGAATTGCTGATTTATCAAATAAAATCATATAAATGTATTATTGAAGTCTGAAGTCTTGTTGGAGCATTAGCTTCTAACATCATATCAGGCTAACAGGTAGCAAGAATGTATTGATACTATAAGATATTTTTCAGGAAACATGATAATATACAGTTATATGCTTAGTAGAAAGAGGAAGGAAAACCAGCTCTTTTGGGAGATTCCTCTGAGTATGTGTCTAGCTCTATATCTAGCTACTGAATTATTTAGCCATAAAATTTAGCTATTATAAGAGACTTTTTAAGTATGCATATTGAAAGATCTTAGGTGGATATTCTCCTTACAGAAAATGTAGTATGCTTCATTGGAATTGTGGCATTTTGGTAAACTAAACCAGTAGGGATGTATCTCAAAGGCAGAGTTTCAAGCCTGCGTTGTACTGATATATGCAGTCATTGATATAAATAGAAGGATGGTTTTTATTTCAGCAGCCACAGCTGCTGAAATTTTTATGAGCAAGTCGTCAATACGTGGTACAATAAGGGTGCCTTTGTCATTTCATTCTTTAGTATGGTTCTCTGCATGTAGAGAAGCAGTTTTGATGTTTGAAGTTGGTATTGTCTATTTCCAGATTCATACCTGTTAAACAAACATGTTTGAAATACAAATCCCATGATCAGCAAATATTCAGAATTGAGAGTAGTAACATTTTGGCATGTTTTGTTAAGGATATTGTTTGGTTTTAATAGGTACCAAATGCTGGCTGGTGTAATCGAACAGCGGATTTTGGAGCCTTTGCTACACCAGCACAAGCTTATGTTGAGTGCAATATGCTTTGCTGTTCGAACAGGCAACACGTACTTGGGTTCGCTATTGTAAGATTTGATATCAATCTGCAAATATTTTACTTGCTAGGATAGTCATTTTGTCACCCGCAGCTGCTCACTTATCACAATTTCCAATTTGCATTTATAGGTGGGTGGATTACGCTCGCTTGGTGGGTATTCAGAAGGCTCACGAGGAGAACGCTGCATTGGAGTGATTTATGTTGGTTAAATATCCCAAGGTTGGAAGGAGGTCTGCTGGTATCATAGTTCAGGGAAGGGAAGCTTGGCTCCCACGGTAGGTTTCCTTGAATACAGATACATGTCTTTATTTGAAAAAGTCGAGAAAGTCTAGGGACTTATTTAGTATTTTAGCCATTTATTTTCCTTCTAACCTTTCACGAGGTCAATGTTCAAGCTCCTCGCTTGATAGCGTGGGCACCTCCAAATAAAAATGCTAAACTTCACACTCACTTTAACCACTGTCCTTATCATGAGTTGAACGAACAAAACCGCTCCCTATCTTTACAATTTCATAATAATAAAAACGAGTTTAATTCACATGATTAAGCACCAACGAAAATGGCTTTAATGCTTTATAAACCATTTCTAAAATCAATCTTTAGTTACTTCAAATGCAAATATTTCTCGTCACCTTCATCAACCTCTTCTTTAATCTTTTCATAATCTCTTTGCGAGTACTATCAACTTCAGTCCAATGCAGCAAAAAATTAGATAATCTCTCTTGGTGCTCTATGCAAATTTCTTGATGTTTTGGGCCTTGTCCTTTTACACAATCTTGTATAACCAATCTTCAGCTGGTCTTCTGACTGTAAAATGCTTTTTTATTATTTCCTATTAAACGGCAAATAACTTTTGAATTTTACTCTGTAGATCTCTTCTTCAGACAAATCCAATGCAATAATTCTTGAATTTTACCCATTACATTTCCTTTTTGAATCAATCCAAGCAAGCTTTTTCATGTTAAGCACGATAGGCATGACGATTTATAAAAAAAAATTACCTTCCTACAACCTCTCAACAAATTCTAACCCAAACAACAACAAAAAAAAATACCCTTTTTTTGTCACTTAACCAACCATCTATTTATTTCATGATTAACATAGACACTGTTCGACTACAATTTTCGTTTTCATCAGCAGAAGGACAAATAGAGTACTGTTCCTTATAATACATGATAAGAACTAGACATTTCAGTTTTTGAATTTGCTTTCCCCTTTCCTACAATGACTGAAGAATGTTATATAAGTTAAATTCCAACTAGAAATGCTGAACTGAAGTTGGGATAAATGTCCTATAAATCACGAGGGCCATCAAACGACTGGGTCTTTCTCAGATTCCAATGGAGACCATCGTGGATGCTGCGTAAAAAATCATTAGTAGAATCAACTTGACATGCTGTAGGCACTGGCCAAGGTGCCATGCTGCACAAAAGAGCATCCCCAGCGGCCAACTGTTTTCTGTCCTTGCCATCAAATGATGCCCAAGCAGGGCTTCTACTATTAAAAGGCACCATTATTCGCACTGTTACATGCTCAGGCAATATCAGAGGTCGAAAGGATAATGAATGTGGACAAATTGGTGTGAATAAGATACCAGGGACCTGCAATTACACAAGCGTACCAGTAATATATTTTTCAGTTAAACGATCATGATTGCATTCTGAAAGTCAACAAAAAAACAAGTGGCAATGAAACAACATTATGAAACAACAACTAGGATAAATTCCCGAGTGATATGTTGCCAAATGTGCATTTCAAATATGTCACCAAAATGCTTCTTAGTATTGCCAGGCATTCAACGTAACTGTCATTTCAAATATTCATTTCCTAGACATCTAACTTGGTTAAAAACCAATCTGCATCATGAATTATTGATGCTCTGAAAGAGAAAACTTGTCAACCAAATACTAAAAAATGCTTCTTTAATTTGTTAATCTTGCAGTTACAATGAGTCCTTAACTTGCTAGTCTGTTACTCCAAGAGAGTCCATGAAGCATGTGTATCAGCCTTACATCCCTTAAATTGTTACTTCTCAGTCAAAACATCTGGAATTCCTCAAAAGATACTATACCACAACGGATAACCAAATCTGAAACACATTCGAACCATGGTCATACACATGCATCATGAATGATAAAAAGGACTTCATCATGGTTTTATTTTTCATAAGGGAATTCCATGAGCATCCATCCCCTCCCAAAGTCTGCAATGTAACCAAAGATTATAATTTGCAGAACATGACAAATTATTTTTTATTGTTGATGTTCACTTTTTCTTACTAATGTAGTTATCATTATTGTACAACCTACAAAGCATACTTAAATACTGTTCTTGTGGACAGTGCTATTGTCATCGTTATCAAAGTTCTATTAATGGATGAGCACCATTACCTGGTTTAAAGTTAAAATTTCACCCCAGCCCAATGGTTCGATCTTGAGACTTTGAGGTCTTAAGTTCAAACTGATAGGAGCAAACAAGAGCAAGGGGGCAAAGATTATAATTTGCAGAACATGACAAATTATTTTTTATTGTTGATGTTCACTTTTTCTTACTAATGTAGTTATCATTATTGTACAACCTACAAAGCATACTTAAATACTGTTCTTGTGGACAGTGCTATTGTCATCGTTATCAAAGTTCTATTAATGGATGAGCACCATTACCTGGTTTAAAGTTAAATTTCACCCCAGCCCAATTGTTTGATCTTGAGACTTTGAGGTCTTAAGTTGAAACTGATAGGAGCAAACAAGAGCAAGGGGGCAAAGATTATAATTTGCAGAACATGACAAATTATTTTTTATTGTTGATGTTCACTTTTTCTTACTAATGTAGTTATCATTATTGTACAACCTACAAAGCATACTTAAATACTGTTCTTGTGGACAGTGCTATTGTCATCGTTATCAAAGTTCTATTAATGGATGAGCACCATTACCTGGTTTAAAGTTAAATTTCACCCCAGCCCAATGGTTCGATCTTGAGACTTTGAGGTCTTAAGTTCAAACTGATAGGAGCAAACAAGAGCAAGGGGGGAGTTATGAAATACAAGACCTAATGGATATCCTTATGTAACAAAATGGAAGTTGCATTTCAAATGAATGGTCATATAAAAATATTATGTAGTCAGAAAATTTTCCACGTCCTTACTTCTCTACAGTACAAACAGAGAAGACAGCTGTACGTTTCTGTAAAAAGGAAAAATATCAGGTCCAGAAGTCTGAGTTCACAGAGAATATACTCTTCTAATTTCCTTTGAACAACTTAATGCCTTCATCACATATTAATAGCTCATTAGCTTTTAAACTATAGCTTAAAACTAACCGTTCATCTGAAACAGTGTTTCAAGAAAGCAAGGCAGCATTGACAGGTTAGAAAAATATTACTAGTATAAATCTTATTCTTTGTTTGAATATAATATTATCTTTTGTGAAACCAATCTAAATGGAAGCAATAAATCATAATGTCTTAGAAATTTTTGTCATCTAACATGTTCTTATTATATTTGGTAAAGCATGATTTTTTCAGATTTATTGGCAGTTATGGTGATTTCAGAATGTACCTGAGGGTGGACCATTGATCCTCCAGCTGCCAATGAATATGCAGTGCTACCAGATGTAGTTGATAAAATCAAACCATCCCCTTGCACGCATGTGACAAAAGAATTGTCGCAATAGCATTCCAGATTAGTGAGGTATGATGATATTCCACGGTCAATTGTAACCTCATTCAGAACAAGAATAGGTTCTTCGGTTTCATACTCATTTTTAGCTGCATCTCTAACAACACGGCATAGCAAGCGGTGTCGTAATGTTATATTGATGGGTCCCCTCAGGACAGAATCAAGGCATTCTTTGAAATGTTCACTATCTAGAACAAGTCAAAGAATTTTCTTTTTAATTCTGATATGAGACTTAACAAGCATTCTCAATTACAATCCAAAAACAATGTTCAAAATAACCATATTCAATCATCAATTTAATCATCTTTCATTAAAGATATACTTCAAAAAGATGGAAGGATACGAAAAGGAGTCATAAAGCCCAAAGACCCTAAAGAAAATGGAACGATCGGAGGAACAGGTCCCTTGAACATTGATGCTGCCTGAAAAGAACAATTAGATGATAAATGATGCTAATCATGAATTCAGAAGAAATCCAAAATAAATATGAAAACAACCAACGTAAGTAACAGTCAAACTGAGAATGTATTTCAAGGATATGTCAGTTGAAATAACAAGAGAAGCAGAGAGACACTGGTTCTTCATATTTTCTAGCAAACCAACGTCCCAATTTATGAATAAGATATCTTACAATCAACTGCGTACTGCAGTCAAAGTTAATTTTACTAATTTCCACTTGCACTAATGCATAGGCTTTCTAAACTACCTGTCTCTTCTCATGTTTTCATTACGCTCTAAAGGGGATTCACAGTTAGGATGGTATATCACAAGCTTCAAAATACAGGCATAGGGCACAAACATTTAACAAAGTTTAACATCCTTCATAAAGATATAATAGAAAAAAATAAATGTAAATTTCATTTGTTCCAACACAAAAAGTCAATTGCACCAACCAAAGTGATAATTTGATATTCTCAAAAGTTTGACATTTCATTTAAAAATATGGGCTCGATTAAACTGAAACAACATACCCATAGAACAGTTCCATCACCACCAAGAGTTATCACAAGATCAACTTTCGTGTGTAGAAGCAAGATTTCCCCGTCTAAAAAGCCACATAACTTCTAAATAAGAAATCAGAATATAATCCAAACATGAAACATAGTTACATGACAATATACATCAAACTAATTTAGTATTAAAAATTAAGTACAGAATCATCTGCTCCAAATACCAATAAGCAATGAATTAATAAAACAAATAACCAATTTAATTAAATTATTTGGTAATTAGCAATCTTGAATTTAAAAACTGTTCAATGAGGATCTTTTTCTTAGTACTACTAACAGAACATGAGGAAAGGAAATTATAACAACCTTAAGGGGTAATATCATCCATGCCTAAAAGCTTTTAACATAGAAATAACCTCTAATAAAATATGACCTAATTCAGTATTAAGTCCTCTCTTCACCTTGAATATTTCACTAAGGAAATTGTGAACTTTAATTTTAAAAAATTAAGCAGTTCACTTAAAGGGCTATTAATTAAAGTGCATGTTTCACTTGGAATGATTTGATGATTTCTCTTCAGTTTATGCATTATGATATAACCAACAAATCATAAGTAGCGGAAAGCTTATATGCGAATAAAACAGAAGAGGGCACTTCATGTTTGTTTGAAAGAATCAACCTAAAACCCTAGCATCAATGCAATTATATATATTATGAGATATTGGTGGATGAAGGATAATTATCGTACAAAGTTTGTTGGACTGGGCTGGATAAAATTCGGATCAAAAGATGTTTGGGCCAAGATTGGATTTAATTTCCTTCAGAACAAGGCAGTCAGATTGGATTGGCTCTTAGTTCCACAAAAACAAAAAAAAAAAAGTAGTTTTTCTTCTTTTTTCCATTCTTTCCCCCTTAATTGGATCCAAAAAAAAAAAGGAACCAAGAGCCTGGCCCAAATGGTTGGGGTCAGGTTGGGTCTTGGGTTACCAACCTTAAATGGCACCTTGAATTATTCTGACATCTGACCTGCAGTCAGCTAATCAGGAAAAAAGAAAAAAGTAATCTGATCAATTCAGATAAAAACAACAGCAGGTCATCTATTGCACCAATATAACAAGTAGTGGCACATAATTTAGTTTAAACAAGCTTAGGTTTGCTGCACTAGCAGTGGCAAGTAAACTTTTTTTTGGTTAATTAATTGTAATAAATTGCAATTATTGAAATAAGATTGAAGTAACAAATATCTTGTTGACTTACAAGTGGATATTACTAAATAAAAAGTTTTTTCTTAAAATGCATGAAATTTTAGTTTAGAAATGTTTATAATTTCAATACTAACTTGATCATAGATGTTCTTTTTCTAAATTGGTTCACATCATTTAAGCTTTGAACTATAGGTTAATTAATATAAGTATTAAAATGTTTATCCAATCAAAATTTATTAGTATAATTCACAATTCACACTTAATTGTTAATTTAAAAAATTAAAAAAGTGAAAGATTACATATAAAGTAGCAAAATCAGCAATAATCATAAAAGTGTTAAATTTAAATGAATTAATAAATTTATCATTGCAACTAATTCTTTTATTAATGTGCAAAACTATATTAGTTAATGAATTAGGTGAAAGATTATGTTAATAAAGTGATAAAGGCAAAAAAAAGTAAAAGAGAAAAACACAAATTCAAAGCATAATAGAGAAAAAGAAAAGGAAATAAAATATAAAAATTATATCCCACAAAAAGTATAAGGGATAAATCAAAATTGAAGATCACTGTTTAATGAACAGTGGCATGGAGAGACGTTATGCTGTTCTCACAACAGTGTCACCAAACCCTTCTTTAGTATATAGTAACAATATATCAACTTAGGAAGCCAAAGACTAAGATCAGGGTTCTCCGTCAAAAAACAATCCTCCTTGGCCTAAGGAAGGTGTCTTTTTTAGTTAGCAGGTCATTAGTATGAATATTTATTAATTTAATAAAGCTTTGGCATGTCAAGGGTATTTTGGTAATTTTTGGATTTACTAAAATGGGCTTTAGTCATGATTGTTGGGGTATTCTAGGTTGAGTATTTAGGGATTTTACGTGGTCTCTAGTTTATAATACCTATGTTTTATGACTGTGTAATGGTTTCAGAGTTCTAGTCTATTTACAAGCAACTAATATTTGCATATTTACATTTCTTGGCAGCATATTTGGAGGGTTGATTTACAATAAAACACTTGAGTTATCGAGGATTTTTGGAGAATTTTTTATTAGAGTAAATAGAGAATTTCCTGCCTTTCTTTCTTCTCTCTTGCTACAATCTTCTCAGGTTACTGTTCCACTACATGGAAACCTCCTCCTAAAACTAGTTGTTTCCTTGTTTGCTACCTATATCACATTCCTTAACGTGACTTTCAACCACGAGTAAAGAGACATTGTATTGACTGTCTAACAACATGAATCTGAACAACAGGAGTATTTTAAAAATTTGTATAAAAAAAGAAAATCAAACTGAAAAAGGAATGAAATAACCACCAAGAACATCAATATTTAAAGCTTCTTTACAGGCAGCATCAAAGGTGTAATAAGCCAAGGATCAAATATTTGATTCACAATGAATTAGGTATTAATGTAAAAGTAACTACTTTAATAAGCAGAAATTGACGGTAAGCATAAATCACTAGCTACTCACCATCTTGCCATGTTTGTATATAATCGTAGTCGGATGACTCCGTCAGAAGTTCAACTCTCACGCGTGGTTCAACATAAATGTTTAACTTTTTCTTTTCTTTCAACCATCTGGATTACGAATCAAGAATGAGACAGATAAAAAGAAATGTGCAATAGAAGAAAATGTTTTGTCTCTTTTAATTCATACAGGCATGCAACAGTATAAAGATAATGACCCACATACTGTCAAAGAAGTTAATGCAAATCCAGAGAAGTTGAAAGGCCTCAGAATACAATAAGGACAATACACAGGCATTGGAAACTTTATCTTAAAGCATTTGATATCACATACACCTCAACCAACCCATACACCATCTTGTGGCCAGAACTAGGAAATCCTGCAGTGCCTTGTTTTTAAAAAAATACTTACCACCTTTAATATTTATGAAAACAATTAAAAGCAGAAATTTCTTCACAATTAAAATTTGTTCCAACCAGGGTGGTCAAGTGACAGTGCTATCTAGTAAAAACAACATACAACCCTCCAGGCCAAGTGCCTTGACTGACGCATGTGCCCTTAAAAGGAAAAAGGTTCACAAAAAGGGCATACCTACTTAAGGCCCCTTTGTTTTCTTCATTTTATATTTTTTTAGTTGTATTTTAAATTGAAAGAAAAAGACAAAAGATGTGTCATTTTCAATAATAAGAAAAGGTGATATTGTTTATTTACAATTTCTTGTTGGATATGGAAGTAAGAGTTTGAACAAACTTATTTCTCGAATAGAGTTTATAGCAATTTCAGTAAGTATTAGCTAAACTACAACAAATATTTCAAAGAACTAAAACCTTATTAGCCTTAAAGATAGTGAATACATTTAAGAGCATATATGTATCTACCGACGAATAGCTCAAGTTCCCTAAAAACGGTAGCATCACATAATAGAAAGGGTCCCAACAATAAACCATAGGACATGGATGAGTCATTCAGGGAAGGCACAGAGAAGAGGAATAACATAGTGCATCACAAGCCACTTGTATTACAACCAAAAATCAGATGTGGAAGAATTGATTAAAAGCAAGAACACAAGCAACTCAAAAGCAAGTGTGTGCATGTTTTTTTTTTTTTTTTGGATAATGAACTCTAGAGCTAGTAAAGTGCAATAAAAGATAAATTATTTCGAATATCATGAAAAAGTTTGAAGTGATTAGTTAAGGCATGAAACTAAAAGCGAGTTGCATGAAAACTTGCATTCGGACTTACATAATGTAAAGCTAGTTATCAGTTTCAACATCCAAACCTGACCATTTGTGCACAAAGAATTCGAACAGAAACTGAATTTGGTTTTGTCAAAATAAGCACAGTTTGCGGGTCAGATTCCCACTTCAGAGAAATCTGGAAAGAAACAATGATTTACTAGACAACAGACAGGAGGCAGAATAAACAAACAATATTCTTGCAGCTATAAAAATAAAAAATAAAAAAAAACAATATTCTAAGAGAAGATACTAAGAAACAAAAAAAAAGGCTTATATCAGTCCAAAATAGAAACTGAATTACTTATAAAATAGCAGCAAACAGAAGCTTCCTAACAGGATAGAGGAAGCAATACCTGTTTACTGCTGCGCTCTGCCGTTGTAATATTCCCTTTTTCAAAAGAGACAATGTCATGTTTGTGCTGATCACTATTCTCACCCTTGCACCACCATGAAAGCTTAAATGATGCCTGTCACACAAAACAAAGTTTTCAATTATGTGATCCAAGCATTTATAGTAGTAATCACTTCAGTTGGTGAATTGGATAATTTTTCCTTCTCATCACTTAGTATTATGTTTGTTTACCTACAGGCAACAGCTGTAGCTACCTCAAAATTAGTTTTGAGAAAATGCATACGTTGTTATGGAAAGAAAAATAGAAAAGCTGAATCCAGAAATACTAAAACCATGAAAGGAATGCTTTCCAAAATTTTGTCCAAATGAAACAAATAATATCAGGAAACAGTAAAGGTTTAAACAAAAGATCAAAACAGACAGATGCTAAGTGTACAAGACAAAAAAAAAAAAAAAAAACAATTAAGCAAGAAGGTTATTGATTCAATGTAAAAGGCTAATAAGAGAAACCAGTACCTTTTTCATCATCCTATTACAATCCACATTGGAATTCAAATCTGATTCTCTGTCCCGAAGAACCTCATGGGAGCAAATCCCATGCTTCATACAGACTTCCTCAGAATGATCATGTGGTTCATTCTGCTGCATCAATTGGTTGTCCAAGTTCTTTACCCTCCCACAATCAATATCACTATTTGGTTCTGCAGAGAACCGCTCTAAAATTCGAGCTAGCAATTTTTAAAGAAGTAAAGCATTTGCGTGAGACTTTAAAGCCAGATAGAGAGGTCAATACATACACAAGTATAAAGTGTAATAGAAAACCATAATCATTACCATCAGGTACAGGAACTTTAAATTTTGAGCGCCGCAGAGGAAGTAAAAACATATAAAACTTGAAAAAAAAAATGAGGAATTCAATGTATTCAAGAGCTTAAAATGAGAATGAGAACAATAGTTATTAACAGACATATAGGAGCCCAAACAAATAGGATGTTCACAATTTTAAGAAATTCTCAGGTTTAAGTCAGGGCTTCTATGACCATTTTTACAAAACTCTAAGTATGGCTGTATTTAGGCGCTAATCTGGAGTGTAACCCCAAACATCTTGAACCTTGACACAGAAGAGTACTGTGATGAAGACAACATTCAAGGTCTCCTACTGATATATTTATCTCTCAATCAGATGGGAGGCTTTTAGCTGTTTCCTAACTTTTGTACAGAGCCAATATACCCTTCCACATTTATCTATGACATAAGGAGACCAATTTCCACTCCAAAAAAAGCGAGTATCATCAAAATTTTTCTCACCAACATAATTCCTCCCCGATATTTAACATAGAGACACACTCAAGCTAGAAAGGACTATTAACATCTCAATAGCTGTAATGTAGAAATAAGATACTTTATCAAGGATTTATATGGAAGATAAATTTCCCTCCCCTACTAAATTAATTATTTTAGAAAGTCCTTTTTTTTTCTCCTGCCTAAAGTGCTAGAATATTTATGATAAAAGTACTCAACTCTATTTAATAAAATATCGGCAACATCCCATAAGAATTTTTCCTGAAAAGAGGCATACCATCAATCATAGGTTTGCCATGTGCAATCCGTACAACAACAGAGTGAGGCCTTTTGTTATCATTCTCCTCTGAACCAATCTATCAATAACTATCCTCATCCACTGTTTTGTTTCCTTTTCAGTGGTTCCAACTTTAGATAACATTATGTAATTGAAGAAGATACCAACTATATATATTGCATAAGAAAATCTTAAATAGTTGCCTCAATCAGCCAGCTTGCTCAACTATTTTGGCCAGAAGGGGGAAAAAGTAGGTTCAGCAATACGAAAAACAAAAAGTCAACAATAGCAAGTTGGTTCAGCAATATGAAATGTAAGAATGTGGCCAGAAAAGGATAGGGTAAACATATACAATGCTTAAATAAACTCATGCTAGCTGACATAAACTAGAAAAAATATACCTCAGAAAACCACTTTAATTACTTTTACTCAGATTCTGAGAGGTCATAAGCTAGCCCTAGTGCCCAACAACCAGAATAGGTACTGAGAGTAAATATTCACATGAGAAGATTTTATTTTTATTATCATCAAATAGTTAGCGTTTTCTTGCCAATAGGTTAATATGGCTACAACAACAACAACAACAACAACAACAAACTAAGTCTTATATCCAATAACTCTGGGATCAACTGTATGAAAAGCCAAAAAAGGAATTATGTTAGGTTGTAGTTTTGAATCTTCTTGCGTCACTCATTTCTATCAAAAACAATCTTTTCATCTACTTCCTTAACCCTTATATCATCTCTTATTACTTGCATCCACGTTTTCATGGACTGCCTTTAGAAGCTTTGGTCTCTCCCAAATCCAGAAGCTCAGTTCTCCTAATTGGTGCACAGACAAGCCTACGTTTCATATATCCAAACCATCTCAAACAAACCATCTCAAACGGCCTTCTCTCATCTTTTCCTCAATTCAGCCTACCCCTAATTTTCCTCAAATCTCTTCATTTTTTATTTTGTCTTTTCTTGTCTTACCACACATCCATCTAAGTATCCCCATCTCCACTACACTCATTTTCTTCTTATGTTGTTTCTTAATAATAGTCCAACACTCAATCTCATATAACAATGCATGCCTTACAGTTGTTTTATACAACTTTGCCTTTAACTTGAAAGACATGTTGCAATTGCACAACACATCCAACGCACTTCGCCACCTCACCCATCTTGCTTGAATCCTATGATTTACATCCCTTTCTATCTCAACATCGCTTTGAATGATTGATCACAAATATCGACGCACAGATAATATGACTAAAACCTGAAAAGCAAATAAAATAAAATAAAAAGCAACAAAAGAAAATTTGACCTCACAAAATGTTATGGATTTTATCAATTCAAGAATGAAAGGCAATAATAAGAAATAAAAAAATAAAACTACGTTGGAAAGGAAATAACTAATTATTTTTGTTGAAGTAACAAAATTAAATATGAGATGGAGAAGCAAAAATGACTACAAGAACTTGAACAAATTATTACAATGACAATTCATCAAAATAGTTGTAACAGAAGCCACACTAGAATTTGAATGCCTAATACATCATACAAAGAGGATGGACAAATCTCTTGTATTTTAAGAATTAAATGTGAATTTGTGCTGATACACAATGTAACTGATAAGACATAAGAATCAGAGAAGTCTGTGCCATTCTCTGCTGCAATAGATAACCTTCTGGAGCTCTCAAGCCCAACTAAGTAAGTGTAAGTAACTAGAGAAGCCAATTCATGCAAAAATGTTCAGCATTTCCAATATACCCCTAAATAGACCAGTTTGAGAAGATAAAAAATGAATGATGACAATGTCTACCCAAGTGAATGAAGTCACTTAAAGCATACAACTAACACTCTATGTGTATCCTAAGGAATCCTAAACTAAAAAGTACGAGTAAAACTCTATGGAGGTATTACCATCCAGAATTAAGCATTATAGCAGGGAAGATTAAGTGCATAGTTTACATCTCATTTGCTTCACTTGATGAATATCTCCAGATTCCATCACCCTTCACAAAGAGCTAAAAGGTGCAGTAACCATCCTTTTACTTGGCTTCCATTTCAAAGAAAACATTTCTTAAACAACCAAACCATTTTATTTCCATCTAACCATTTATGCACCTCTAATAGAGCTAATTGCACCAACATAAGCATCACCTAAAACCTTTAGCAATAGAATCCCACAATTCTTGCAAGTGAACTAACTTGAACAAGGTTTGTTGTTGTGACAGTTTTTCCGGATGCTGTCAAGTTTTCATATAACTAATCTCAACCAGCGAAACACATCAAATTCTTTCAGCTAGGCTGTGATGATTCTTTAATGGAAGCAACAAGATGACTGACAGTACTGCAAAAGTTTAAGCCAGTACCTTCTGATACTCTCTTATTTCGTTCTTTCCAAAATTCCCAGAAGACAAGACATGGAAGCATTATTCTTATAATTTCCATTGCATTATCTAGAGAAGTCCTAGTCCACCAACTTCGAAGCATTTCACAAATATTATTGCCTGATACTGGAATAGCCAGATTCTGATAATAATAAGTCCAAATTTGATTAGCAAGCTCATCAAAACCAAACAAATAGTCTAATTTTTTGATAATTGTGAAACAAGAAAACTAGATCGTATGAAAGCTGCTCCCATGTAATGAAGCAAGTCCAACTTTATCACTGCTTATGATAAGTAACTTTTATTATATAGCAGGAAGGAAAATCACAGAAGAGGAGATGAGCAGATCTTCAAAGAAGAAGAAGAAGAAGAAGAAGAAAGCAAAATTATTCATTTAAAAAAAAAAAAAAAGAGAGTGGAAAACAAAGACAATGTCCAAATATTCAGAGTGATGAAAATACATCGTACAGCGTTTTGCAAAATCAAGGCTATTGGAAATCTCTCCATTTCATACAGTATATTCAATGAGAAATCCAAACGAAGGTCTATAATATATTCTATATCAATCCAAAATATCTTTTGGACTTCATGCTCAACAAAATTGAACTAGAAAAACTTGAGATTATGATCAAAACCAGGCTAGATTGAAAGTTAAGAAATCAATGAGGATGATGAAGCATGTTCCAACCAGTATCACAGTTTAGACATGAAGGATAGAAAAAAAGATTAGTTAAATATTTGATAGAATGTCTGTTTGGATGGAGTTGCAGCAAAAAGTGCCGCAGATGTAGAGCTTTTGGCCAATGTTGTCGTATTTAAATTATTTGAATAACTAACAACACAATTTGTCTACAACAACATTGTATTAGATTTGTCTACCAGCGTCACATTGCAATTCTTTAGAAATTCCAAGTTGGAGTTTCAGGTTTTAGTCTCCAGAACCTTATTTTCAACTTTAAAATACCTAAAATTTGTTTTTCAAACCCTGTTTCGCCTAGCTTTAGCATCACAGAGTGGAGAAGTTGCTCAAGATGTTGGACCAAACTGATACTATTAATTAAAAGTCATATCACATAACAAATAAATTACATCAAAGACAAAGATCCATCTAAGCAAAAGGGATGACACGAGGAAAGGTCAAAAGAGGGAAAATGTCCTTAGGGCTCACACTTCAAGCACATATTTGGAATGACCATATAGTTCCAACACAGTTATAATAGATGATGGAGTAGCTAATTAATCAAAAACAAACAGGCTTCAATATATGATGTTTCTTTCCATGGTTTCAAAAGGAATGGGTGATAATTGAACTAGAATATCAAATATAATGCAATTAATAGTACATAAAAATAAGCCCACATATCAACCCAGTGAGACCTCGTATGAAAAAACCAGCCAACCACACTTTATTGCAGATCACAATTTCAGAATTTCACTTTCACAAAAATAGTTTACAACTAAAAGATTCACTAAGAACTACTGTTTGTTTAGCAGCCTCCGAAGGGCTGACATGCAACCTGTCCCTGCAGTACTTTAAAACAGAAAACAGATAATTCTTTTGCAAAAAAACATGTGGGTAAAGATGCTTTATTGGGAGCCTTTTGAGGAGTATTTTAAATTACATGGTCTAAATGGAATGCCACATCAACTAAAAAATTTTTCTTTAGCCAATTCAAGATGAATTAAAGGCCATCCTAACAGGTGTTTGGTTGGCTGTCAAATCTAGTGACCTTTTCATAAAAGGAAGCCTCCTCGTGATGGAAGTGTGATTAATGTGACAACAGGAGTCTTAAATTATAGTTCTATATAACTCGAAAGATGCTTTACATTTAAAATATTCAAAATTAACAAACTAAGGATATATTCATTTAGTTTTATAGCATAAAAATCATAAAGAATAGTGTAAATTAGATCAATGGCATCCCAAATTAACTCATTTACCTATCCTATGCAGGGAGATTTTCAAGTAGAAACAAAGTGAGATAGATGCATAACAGCTGATGAAGTGTTCTGCTATGAATAAATAAATGCAAATAGATGAGAAAATGAAAAACAACCTTCACATGACAAAGAACTTTTCAGGTGTTCTCTTATACCTTCTTAATGGCTACAAGGTTATGGGGCTAAATACCAAATGTGTACCATCAAGAAACAAAATGTCAATAAAACAAGATGTTGTAAGAGTAGGAGGAAGACCAATGAGAAGTACAGATTCAAACCAGATAAATGAAGTTGAATATTCACCATTCAGTTAAGCAATTGTAAATGTCAGCAAAAATTTTTTTAACTAAGCTAGATAAGGTTATAGGTGTAAATCAAACACCTAGAAAAAGAAACCTGATCTGTAGCTTTTGTCAAGTCAAATTTAAGCCTTTAGTTTTTTCCTCTTGTAGAGTAATTTGTGTTGTCAATAATTATCTATGAATTACCTAACATATGAAACATATATGACAGAACAGCAACGCAGCTTAATCTTAAAAACCTTTATGCTCCATCTGCATATTCCTGGTTCTCTCCAGCTCATATCTACATTTCCATTCAGCAGCCTCAGCTTGTGCAGAAGCCTTTCCTTCAGCAGCTAGTCTTAATGCCTTTGCAACAGCTGGTAATGTGTTCAAAATAATAAGCACCAAGAATGAAATAAACAACAGATAGTTCAATTGCAAGACATAAATGCATTCAAGAATGAAATAAACATACTTCTCAAAGCTTCTGAGAACTCTATAAGATGTTCATCCATTCCTTCAACAGGAGTTTGTAGAAGAAGTTCTTCCACTGCCTTCTCCGAATGGAAAAGAGAAAGTGAATCAACAAAACCGTTATCTGACCTCAAAGATGAAATACTTGCATCCTCATGTTCAAACGAAGCCTGTTCAAAGTAGATACGTATGACATTGATCCCAACCAGAAAACAAGATATGCCTTTTTAAGATATATAAACCATTGATGGACATAATTGATGACAATGATCGCAACTATACCTCATGGTAATAAATGTTAACTCACACAAAAAACCCATTGATGAAGGACATAATTGCATCAAATTCTCCAAGGCTGTGGTTGATTGCTAGTTTGTTACTTTGTCAAACAAGCTTTTGGAAGCATTACATACTCTTCTAATACAAAAAATCAAAGTTTTGACCTTCAAGGATTAAAAAAGTATGATTTTACCTCTACACAGAAGCATGTCGTTTGAATTCATATTTTAGTGTAGCCATTTGTCGTTTTCAATCAAATACGATTTTGTATTTTATTATTTGCTTGTACTTTATAGCAAAATAGAGGGATGCAAAAAGCAAGTACTACAAAAGCAACAACCAAATAAAGCCTAGATTAATTAGTGCATTTTAAAGATTGGAAAACAATTAGTTGTTTCACCTGACCTTATCTTTCACTTTTTCTATCATAATTCTTCACCAAGCGAAACATCATTCAGCAGTGCCTCAAAATAGATTTTGAAATAACAACCCTACAAAGACTGACTCATGACTTCAATAAATGTCCAAAAATGCTTTTTTTTAAAGGAAAGAATACTGCAATTAACATATTTAAGTATTTAACCAAATGAACCACAATGATCATCAGCAAATCTTCCACATGGCTTCTTATATGGAAATTAGAGTAGTTCCAGCAGTAAACTTCGTCTGATTCTTCCATAAATACAGTGATCCCCAATAGAATTGTAGTAAGTTCTAAAAGCAGGTTGTCTAATATGAAGAAATGACTAATGAGAGAAGAAAATGAATCCAATAAAAGAGTCAGGGAGAGAGAACTAAACATCCTATTGCCGGTTTAACAAGCCAAACAGAGTTCAGGTCAACCAGAGCCAGATCGTTTTGAATCAACAAATAGAGACGAATGTTAATACAATGCACCAGACGTGCATGAATACACAAACCTTTCATCTCCAAAAACTAAAATTTTCAACAAGATAATTGAATTCCATAGATTACGAAAACCCTTAAAATTAGAAATTCAGAACTTCTAGAAGTCCTATGCTATCTGTTTTACATACACAACTCAAAATTTTCAACCAGCTATCCATTTCTGATCAAGTAAAGTTTTCAAAAATTTCAGCTTTGGTCAGTTTCATAACTATAACCCAAAAATAGTTATATCTACTACCCAAAAAAATGATAAATTCTTTACAAAGAAAAAAAAAACAATATAGGATAACAGAAAAAAGATACTAATTCAGCAGCAACCAAACATCCCACCGGCAGAAAGACTGAGAAACAAACCCTAATGACACCAAAGCAACAAACCCAACAAGCAAAGTAAAAAATTTTGCAGAATTAAGCAGCAAAGACATGTAAACAAAGGCATGTAAGACATGCATATATATAAATGTGCAGAGAAAAAGAAGAGGGACAGAAAATTTCATTACAGTGGACTCAAGCTTGCTGGGAGACATGGCTGTGGGTGATGGGAGGAAGAAAAAGGTAAAAACAAGGAGGAAAGGGAAGGATTTTATGGAGTCTAGAGACCTAAAGGTATCGTCATCACATGAACATGTACCATACTATTTTAGAGGCGATTTAATTTTGGAAATCTGTAAAAATGGTAGTAACAATTAAGTAATAAAGATCATTCCTTTTTAATCTTTCCGTTTCCCTTTCCCTCCCCGTTTCCCTTTCCAACCCAAGCTAATAGGGCAGTAATCGAACGGCTTATGAAAATTTTGGATATATTTTTGGGATTTGTTTGTATATTTTTAAAAGTATTTGGATTTGATTTGTGTTTGGTATAAAAATTATTTTATTAGTTCGATTTTAGTTGATTTAAATGATAAGATATTTATGTTCAATTTTATTAAGTTAAATGAATTTATTTATTAATATTAATTGAATATATTTATAAAGATATAAATGTTTATGAATAATAAATAAATTATAATTAAATAAATTTAAATAAATAAATATAAATAAAATTAAAATAAATGATAAAAATATAATTTATTATTATTATTATTAAACAAATAAATAATAAATAAATTTATTCATAAACATAAGTAAATTAAATAAATCATTAGTCTTATTAGATTTGTTTAATAAATAAATATAAATAAAATAAAAATCAAATATATTCATGAATGATTTATAAAAAAATTTTATTCATTTATACCTATAAAAGCCAAACCAAACAATTTTGTTAAGGGTGTTCAAAATTCAATAGATTAATTGGTTGATAACCTAGTTACCGAAAATGATTTTTAAGTAATTTTAATTTTTAGTTAATTTAATATAAAAACATAATTAATTAAAATTTTAATTCAAATATAACAAAATTCAAATATAAAATTTAAATATAAAAAATAGATTATTTATTTTATATTATTATAATTTTTAATTGAATATTTTATTAAACTATTTTATTTATTTTGTTATAAACATAAAAAATTTTAATTTTAATTTAATTTAAATATATTTTATTATTTAATTAATAAAAAATAATCAAATCAATCAAATTAAATTCAATCAATTAATTTTTATAATTAATAAATTTTCTTTATTTTTATTAAAAAATTAATTTAATTTTAAATAATTTAAATTAATTGAATCAATTCAATTAACACGTACACATATTTCATCACCACGTGAGAATCGTATATCACGTCAAACACATAAAAGCTGGTATAATGATTAAAGTTGTATATTTATTTAAAAGTTGATTAAGTATAAATGAGATCAGTTTTCCTATTTTAAAAATGATTTTTTAAAGCATAAAAAATGATATTTTTTTAAAACTCTCCCGGATGTGCTATTTAAATTAAAATATTTATTTTCAAAATAAATTGATGATTTATAATCACAAAGATGATTAATTTATCATTAATAGTGTAATTTATTTATAAAGTGCTGAACTTTTACTCAATATGTGGATAGATATCAATAAAAAATAAAAAGAAATAAAAAATTTTTAAAAGTAAAAAATATATATGTATCCCTTACTTAGATACTTAAAATTAATAAAGGAAAAAAGAATCCTAATAACCATGTTTGATTTACCAGAAAAATCATATTTGATTAAAAAAAAAAGGAAAGAAAAAAATGATTCATTATAATTTTTAATTTTTAATTTTTAATTATAACATTTTTAATTAAATAACATATAATATTTAAATAAAAACATATAGCATCAAACTAAAATTTTTAATGTCAAATTATATTGTAAAATTATGTACAATAACTTTTATTTGCAAGAAATCAAATATCTTCTAAAAACTTATTATAAAATGTAGAAGAGCTACTAATGGATTTGACAATAGTTAACTTCAAAATTTAATAAAGGTTAAAGAAAACAATAATCATTTTATTCTTTTTTTAATTTGAAATAATTAAAAAATTAAAAAAATTAAGAGAACTAAGTACTCCTCTTTTTTATTTTAATTTATATGATATTCGAAAAAAAATATTTTCATTTCATTTTTCGTTTTTTTCCTTATATTTATTTAAATATAGTATCTAAGTACCATATAATTTTGTCTACAAATTTATTATAGACACTTACTCAACCAACACATGTCCAAAAAATAATAGAAAAAAGATTTGATCAAATGTTAAGGATAATAAAAGAATTTTGTGAGCTATAATTGAATAAAAAAAAAAAAAGAAAGGAAGGTTTGAGAGAAAGGAAAAATATGATATCTATACACCTATAGATTAAAAGGATCATTCAGGATCCTCAGTTTGACATGTGTTTGAATTTTATATTTTTTTTTTACGATTTCTTTTTCTTTTTATAGAAGTTTCTTTTACTACCTAACATTCTCTATTGTTTACATTGTTTTTTTTACGCTTTTTTTCCCTATTTCTAAAACTTTGTTTTAGTGGCTGAGCTAACATTAAATGAATTTGAAATCAAAGAAAGAATGTAGTGTAAAATACAAAACAATGGTGTCAAGTCTATAAAGGTTCTATATTGTTTTTCAATCATTTTAGAGTTTTTTTATCTTTTTTACTTTTTCTTTTCTTATTTTTTTTTTGAAAACTGTTTATTTCTTTTAAGTGTGAGGTTTTCTCTCCTTAAATATTTCTTTTGTATTTGATCTTTTGGTTATTAATAATCTTTTTTATGGGTGAGACTTTTATTTGATTTCTGTTAGCATTATTTTTAATATTTGCTGTTCAATGTAGTTTTAATTATGGTTTTGATGTTGTTTAATTTATCTTTATAATGGTGTTTCTCTTTTGATTGCTAAGAATTTGTTGGGTTATTGGGTTTTAGCCATTTTTATCATATTAGTTCTAAATTTTTTTTTGTCATATTTTCTATTTTGTTTAAGTTGGATCTACATATTTGATAGAAAATATTTTGAGTAGATTTTTTTCTTACATGTTGTTCATAAGAGTTTTTCTTTAATTTGATAAATATTTTGCTTTATTATGTAGGAATTATTAAAGGTTTTGTGCTATTTTAATCTGAGGTATGTTGGGTTTAAGATTTGTCTATGTTCAATTGAATTGTAAAATCCATACTTTATTTATAATTTTTTTAGGTAAAAAATTATGGATTAAATTCTAGCAATGATGATTGTTTTGTAAAAATGCTAGAATGGATATGTGTGAGATTCATTATTTGAATGGAATTGTTTTTGTTTTATATTGTTTAAAAATAATTTTGTGTAATATCATATATTTTCTTTTTTCTTCACAAGATTTATTGAAGGTTGTTGGCTAATTTAGTTTAAAGTAAGTTGATTATTAAGGTTTTGTTCTATTAGTATTTTTTTCCTTTATTTAGTCGTAATATTGCATTACTTTCAGCTAGTTTTTTGTTAATTATCTCAGCTGTTTTTTAGTATTTTTTTTATGTTTACATTTTTTTTTTGCTACAAGTTATTGTGCTATTTTTTTTTTATCTTTTTTTGTTTTGTGTGTACATTTGTTAGTCATTTGGCTTATTAAACAATAGTTTTTAGTTATGGATCTTGTTAATTAGGAAATGGAGAATAGAATTAAAAATATTAAAAAGGTTAAGGTGTAATAGGTTAAAAAGACAGGATTTAATTTAATATATTTTAATAATTTATATTTAATATATTTTAATAATTTATAATTTATTATGTTGAGTTTGCTTTGTGCCATGCTAATAAGCTTTTTTTATGTGTTTTCTTTGTTTTTCTTTTAGGAACATGTTTTGATCTTTTCAATTTTGGTGGTCCTAAATGTATTTGGCCCTTTTGTAATGCTTTAATATGATATAAAAAGAGAGCTTATATCCTCAAGAAAACACATAATCCTACATTTACTTTTTGTTGTCAACAAAAAATTGTTCAGTTGTTTACCTTTACAAAGACTCCAAAATTTTTAGATAACCTATTTAACTATTATGACAATCATAGATTTACAGATTTTAGAGATAACATAAGTGTTTAGAATTAATATTTTAATTTCCTTCAATCGAGGGCAAGGTTGATAGTAGCATCAATAATATAATAGGTTTTTATGTTTTTAAAATTTGTAGGCAAAATCATCATAGAATAGATATTTGATTTTGCTGCTTGGTCAGAGTCCTAAATTTACTTAAATGTATATATACTATATTGAATATGAGATTTTGAATAAAATAGTTGTGTTTAAATATGGCAATTAAAGCTTAAAGGTGGATATTATAGTTATGGATGGGTTTATTAGGATGTTTGATGCAAACAATAAGGTTATTTAAGTATTCAAAGCCGTTAGAGACATGTTTAAGGATTCAAATTATATTCCTATAAAGGTTAATAGAGATAAGGGAACACAAAGATAAAACTTATATTTCTTCAATTAACTATGAAGTTACAACATTAATAATAAGAGATATAGGTAGTATGATAGGTAGTAAAATACAATTATTGATCGTAAACAAATAATTTGAAGAGAATTAGTGACCTTCATCCTTTTTATATTGCTTTGCAATATCCTTTCTTATTTCTTTATGGTGAAGATGGCTATAATATTGATATTAAATATGTTAGCTCATCAAACAAAGAAATGGTTAATGAAAAAAACTAAGAATACGTAAATACAATGCATATATGTTTAAAATAAAATAAACTCAGGTAGTACTTTGTTGAAAGTTAATCAATTGTTTCAATAGTTTGTTATGAATGCATATGTCAATATTGAGGAAATGCAACTCTAATTTATAAAGGATAATCAGAAAGCTATTTAATCTTAAATGTATAAAGATAAAAGGAATTCAGTTGCAAGAAGTGAGCTTCAAGATAATTTTATTTGTAAACAAGTCATATTGCTAGCAAGCTTTACAACCGATCCTCGATATTTATTCCAAAACTAACAAGATGCAATGGCTATTTGTAAGTTTTATGATTATCCTGATTTGTTCATAACATTTACATGTAATGCTCGATGGTTAGAGATTAAAAAAGCATAGATGTTTATTCCAATTCAACAAGCTGATGATAGGTCTAATATTGTGTCAAGAGTATTTTAGATTAAATTATGATATTTCATGGATGATTTAATAAAGAAGAACCATTTTGAATGTGTTATAGTTGGTTAGTTTACTTATATTTGTTATTATGATTTGCATTGTAGTTGATTTTATTTACATTCAATCATTTTTTTTGTTGCTTCTTTGTTCAATCATTTACACTATTGAATTTTAAAAATACGAGCTCCTTCATATTTATATCATTTCTTGATTGCATCATAAAATACAAGTATAATTTTTTGATAATATTCATAGGATTATATTTGCTGATACTTGATAAAAGAACTAATCTTGTAGGATAAAAAGCAGTTATGAATTTTATGATCCATGATTCATGTGGTCTTACATTTCTTCAAGCTATATGTATGTTTAAAGGATGATTCTATAAGTTTTTTCCAAAAAGTTTCAATTTAAAACCACAATCAATAAGGATGGATTGTTGTTGTACAGAATAAAAGAAGCCATTATTAAAGAAACTGTTGTAATTAAAAATGGATTTGAGTTGGATAATAGATTTGTTATCCCACACAATGTGTATTCGATTGTCAAATATGACGCTCATATTAATGTGAAAGTTTATAGCCAAATTAGAGTAATGAAATACTTATTTAAATACATAAATAAAAGGCCTTGATTAATCAGAGCTGTATCAAAGAATGTTTGTTCATTCGAAAACCAAAATGACTAACAATGTCATGTCAAAATTGATAAAGTCAAAACTTATCTTAACTGTAAGTATTTGTTAGCTTATGAAGCCTGATGGAGATTTTTTGCTTTTAGAATATACCATAAAAAACTCATTGTGCAGAGGTTGGTTGTTCATTTACCAAATGAGCAAAATTTGTATTTCAATAATTAGAAAGATTTATCTTCTATTGTGCAAAAACATGTTTAAAAAATTATGTTGACTCAATAGATGTATGCAAATCAAATTCATGAAAAAGCTAGGTATTTATTATATGTAGATTTTTCAACAAGATGGATGTGAAATGGTGTAGACACCGATTTTGTCAGGGTCTACTATTTCCATTTTAAGTATATTAATACTAATAATAATAATAACAATAATAATAAATTATATATTAATTAAAAATTAAAAAAAGGAAATAAGACAGAAGTCAAGGGGTTGGTACGGCGTCGAGCTAGCCCGAACAACTCCCCAAACAACTACCCGACCAGCCACCCTACAGCCACCAACTAACTACCCTATAGCCACCTAGATCCCCCTAAATCGAAACCCTTTAAAATCCCCAACCATCTTCCTCATTCGGGGTCGCTAGGCTCTCTAACACCAAAAAAAAAAGAAAAAAACCCACTCGATCTACCCACGAAAATCCTTTGAGTTCAGACAAATTCTTCCCTCCTCAAAACACCCTAAACAGCCCCAAACATACCCCCATTCCTACGCATAAAAAACTAAGTTTCTCGTAACCCCCCAAAATACCTAAACCGAAAACAGATCTACACAAAACAGAAACAAAAAAAAAAAATAGTCTTCCCTGCAGAGAGGAACCTCAGCGCCAAGCTACCTGCAAGAAGAAAGAAATATTAGTTTTTGTTCAAAAAAAAAAGGAAAAGATGAGAAATCCAAAACTTTGAAGACAGATTCGTAACGATCAAGCCATTTTTAGGCCAAACGAAGAACGGATTTGGAAAGAGGACATCCAGAGGAATTTTCAGTGACCTTCTGACCATTTTTCAGTCACCGGCGACCACCGTCAGTGGCAACTCACACGGCGGCCGGCGCAGGCACGGCGTCGGATTCTGGCAAGACCGGAGTTTCCCCCAAAGCTCTCTCTCTCTCTCTCTCTCTTTTGAAAACAGAAACCAAATGAAAAAAATTTTTTTTTTATTATATATAAAGGATTAAGAAGCAAAACGACGTCGTTTTAGGTGAGGAGGATCCACATGTTGACCCGAACCCGACCCGAGATCCATGCAACCTGACCCGACGATCCGTTTTAGCCCGCCTTGAACTGGTTCAGACGAACCGCAAGTGAACCGATCTAAACCGCTGGTCGCCCAAACCGCCGAACTGATTCGAAGGCCCGAACTGCTCGGACCAGCATTGACCGAATAGTTGACCGGCCCGGTTCAGGTAAAAAAAAATTTTTTTTTTTCAAATTTTTTTTATATATTATTATTTTTGTTATTTTATATTTATGCATGATAAATGTTTAAATTTATTAAGATAAATATTTAATTGTTATTAATAATAATAAAATGAAAATAATATAAAATAATAACTAAAAATAATATATTTTAAAAATGTTTAAATAGTAATAATGAAATAAGCTTTTTATTTTCCCTGCCTAGATGTTGGAGGGAATAAAAAAAATATTTTTTCAAATAAATAATTCCGCCTAGATGTTGAGAAATTATTTTTAATAAATTTTCATAAAAAATATATATATAAGAAATTTTTAAATTAATTTTCAAAAATCATTAAAATTGAACTTGCTCCGAAAGTCCGCCTAGATGATGGAGATTTTTAGAGATGTTCGTGTTTTACTTAAACCCTAAACACTATTTGTTAATTTTCAAAATCTTAAGTTTCTAAAACCCCTAGAAATTCAAAATCTCCTAAAATTCAAAATCTTTTAAAATCCAAAGTCTTAAAAATCCTAAGGACACGTGTGAAAATTCTATTTGAGGAATCTGTTCCCGAATGCCGCCTAGATGATGGGGTATTTAAGAAATTTTACTTCGTTAAGTCTTTTCACACGAGTTCGTAATTTACATTAATAATAAGATTAATAAATAAAGGTATAATAAAATTGGGATCTTAAATATAAACAGTCGCACCTAAGCTCTGCCTAGATGTTGGAGAGTCGAGGTGGTCTCATTATATTTAAGAATCCAACTCTTAAATTGTATTTCATTATAAATGACATTCATTAGCATACATACGTTAGCATGTTATCATCGATAATCGATTTCATTATTCTCTCTTTAATTTGCTGTTCGATGATAAAATATTTTATAATAAAAAAAGAGGAATAATACTTTAAAAAAAACATTTTTTTGATATTATAAAATAAATTAAAAATAACATTCCGAAAGAAATAATTCTTGGTACTCTGCTTAGATGATGGAGAGTCACTAACAATTATTTTCTATAAAGATTATTATTTCATTTTAAAGATTATTGTGTTAAATCTTAGGCGAAAAGAGTTATTTTAAATTTTGCCTAGATGATGGAGAATTTTAAGATAATTCTTTAACTTAAAGATTTTCTTAATAGTTCTAAATAAATATTTTATCAAAATTTTATTTTTTTAAATGAAGGAAATTAGTGTTAAATTTCAAATTAAAACCATTTTTATCCAACACCGAAAATAGTACGTAATTAAATGATACCAATTTATGGGCGTTGTGGGGGTGCTAATCCTTCCCCATGCGTAACCGACTCCCAGACCTAACCTGATTTTTCGTAGATCGAAATTTATCTTTTTGATAAATTTTAAACCCGTTTTTATAGTTTTATTAAAATGATAAGCTTTTGGGTGGCCAATCACACCCTAACAAAGATTGGTGGTGACTCTCACTTTTTTTATTTATTTTTCTCGATTTTAAAACATCGTCTTTTACGTCTTGCGGTTTCAAAACCGTTACGACAGCTTGGCGACTCCGCTAGGGACTTATTTGAGAGTCAGGCCAAAATTTTAATTATGCGCTATTGATGATGGTTGTATTTAATTGATTTTATTTGATATTTAATTTAATTTCTTTTATTTTTTGAAAACATTCGAGTTAATAAATAAAATAAATTGTATGTAGTTATTAATTTATTTTGATTTTGTGGTTATGATTTATTCATGTTATTTTGATTAATACATTACTTCACACACACTTTGCATATTCATTCACATGCATGAGTGCTATACCCGAGCTCCATCCCTTTTAAAAGGAAGTGAAGTAGCTACTCTCTCGTGAGGTGATAACCTCCGCATTTGCTAGCAAAACACTTTCACTCAGATTGAACCATTTCCATTAGTAGCCTACTAGTCTATAATGGACGATGATATGAGGAATAGTCTGGGAACCTTTAGACATGTAAATCTTATCCTGACATATAGTGAGCCGTAAGGTCCAACTTTAGGATAGAGCCATACTGTCCCTTTTACGAGAAAAGTACCTAAATTAGGACATTACGTATATTCTGTTATGACATTCATTTACTCAGTTTTATTTATTTGTTTTATTTACATTATTGATTTGTTTTATTGTCTTCAATTTTGTTGCATGCATCATATAATACCATATTTTTAGAAGGTATTATTTTGGATCAATCTTCAGTAAAAAAAAAAAAAACTTTCAAAAAACCTAAAGCATGTCGTCTGTGTGTAAGAGCTACATAGAGGTCAAGAGCTATTCAAAAAGTACTCAGAGAAAAGAAAGAGATTGCTTAGTAGATGGTCACATATCAGTGTTACCACAGTCAGTGCATATGGATCTCAGTCAGAGTAATATATTAGAATTGGAAGCCATTTGGAAACAGTGGAGAATAGAGAGAAAATAATCTTTTTCCAAGAAATACGGGGATGTGGCACTGCTTATGTTAGTGAAAGTTGATGAATAGTTGATGAGGGCCGTAATACAGTTATGGGATCCATCTTATCGATGCTTTATATTCAACCAAGAAGACTTAGCCCCCACGATCGAAGAATATTCTTATTTACTCCGGATAGAGTCTACCAATCAAGATAAGATCTATTGGAAAGAACATAAGACTATCGGATATAGAAAGAAATTAGCCAAGATCATGCAAGTGGAGGTTGAAGAGATAGATAAGTATAAGAAAAAAAAGAACGGAGTTGAGACCATTCCATCGACTTTTCTGCTCGAGTACATAAGAAAGTATATCGATACTGATCAAGGTTTAAATGTGTTTGCTTTGACCATCTATGGCCTGATGATATTCCCTAAGGTTTTAGGACATATAGAAGCATCAGTGGTTGATTTCTTTGAGCAATTAGATAAAGGTATAAGCCCTTCACCAACTATTTTGGTAGAAACTATTAGATCACTTAATTTTTGTCGAAAAAAAAGTGAATGACGATTTGTGAGGTGCACTCAGTTGCTTTTTATCTGGCTCAAAAACCATTTTTGAAGGAAAGAAAAGACATCATTTCGGTCATTCTCTGTGCATTTCAGTCCTATCAAGGAGTTTATTGCTAAAGAATGGAGAAAAGATTGGACAAAAGGTCAATGGTTGGCATTTTTTTTGAAGCTCACGAGCGATGATGTAACTTGGAGAGCACCATGGATGCTTCCGATGGCTATCTTGTATAGTTGTGGAAATAAGTTATGGGTACCTTTGTTAGGAATATGGAGGGCAGTGAGTTACGTGCCTCTTATGGTTCAAAGACAATATGATTCGTGACAGTTCATTCCTATGACTCATAAGCTTGGTTCACTCGAGTTTGATTATGGAACACCCGGTTATGCGAAAAGGATGCATGAAATCATCCAAGCATGGAAGCAGGTCAACCGAATGAGCCCAGCTAGATTTACAGATAATGTTGCTGAAGGTTACCTTGCGTGGAGAATGAAAATAATTAATGAAATTAGGCCTCTACCAGATAATATTTCAGATAAGTTACCAGTTCCTATTTTAGTACCAGTGTTGTCGACTCTTGAGATCGCTCAACGAGAGTTTGAGATTGAAAAAAAAAGGTTAGAGAAAGAAAAGATAACTATGATGGATCAAGTTAACTAACTAAGATATGATTTGATGATGAGAGATGATGCAGTACAAAAGTTGACTAAAGAATGAAAAGTATTGAAAGAAGATTTACAAAATCTGCATCAAGAAAATAAGAAATTAATGTTGGATAATAGACCTTTGAAGGGATCTAAGAAGGATGTGGAAAAACTACGGGACATGGTGGAATATTGGAAGAACAGAGCTCGAGAAAATAAAGAAATGATCTTCACACTCACTAAAGAACAGCATGAATGGAAAGAAAAACTTTCATGAGCTTTTGAAAAGGTAGCAAGGCATCAAAGATAAAGTGAAAAGCTAAAAGCCAAACTAAAGAGGGAACAAAACAAGAACTTCGATTTACAAAGTGAGAAAAAAGCCTTAGAGCATGAATTAATGAGCTTGGAGCTTTAATTGACAAGTAATCAGAGTCATATAAATAAGATTTTGATTGAGTGGCAAGAGAGAGAGGACTATTGGGCTCGCACTTACAATATAGAAGTAGATGCTCGAGAGATGTGGAGAGTAAAAAGTTTAAGAAGGTAACAATACATCGAACATCTGACTGCTCAGATCTACAAGGGTGTTCGAAAAGCAAGCAAAATGGTTGAAAAGGTGGAAGCACTGGAATGAAAGATTGTACCAACTCAAGGCCACAGTCAAAGATTACAACACTTTTTGTATGAAGCTAGGGAGCAATATGCTCAAATCAAAAGTTTTTATGGCTTTAATACAAGAATGATCGGATGATGTACAAAGACTCCCATGGTTAATGAAAGTTTCTTTTTGTTTCGATCGATCCAAGATAATACCCTAATTTGCATTTCATTCATTTCATGCATGCATTTTCATACTAACAATAATATCAACAACATTATATCATGCAATCTAATTCATGGTTAATAAACTAAGGTTCAAGGATAGCAAAACCAAAGAACCAAAATCTGACAATTTCGCATAGATATAATACTCGCTCTCAGACTCGAGCCATGGAAGAAGAGAATACAGCTAGATTTGAAAGGGTCGAAAAGGGACAAGAGGAGATACGAAAAAGAGTGATGAAAATATAACAAAGCATTGAAGCATAAATAGCTGAATTAAGACAATTGTTGATTGGATCAATGAAAGGAAAATGAGTTGCTGGCACCTCAAGGATAGGAGATGAGGTTAATATAGAAGAGCCATATACCCTCCGAGATTCACTCTACCTCAGGTCCAGGTTCAAGTTCCTCGGGGTATACACATACAACCACCCAGTGCACGGTCATACCCCTATGTCAATCATTCTGCAAATCAACAATCGACCCACTTGAATACCAATTCGAGACCTATCCCAATCGATCCCATTATGGTACCAAATCTTGACGACCCTGTTAAACAAGAGAAGCTTCACGAAATGTCAAAACCTGTTATAAATTCAAAAATTCAAGACAAGTATGACCAACTCGAAGAGAGGCTCAAAGCAATTGAAGGTAATGACATTTATGGGATTATTGACGCCAATGAGCTCAGCCTAGTACCTGACTTGGTTATCCGACCAAAATTTAAGACCCCAAATTTCAAGAAATACGATGGGACAAAGTGTCCTTCTACTCATATCACTATGTTTTATAGAAAGATGACGGGTCATACCCATAATGACAAACTATTGATACACTGTTTTCAAGATAGTTTGACTGGTTTAGCAGCTAAATGGTACATACAGTTAGATTGAAGTAAGATCCGTTCGTGGAAAGACTTGGCCAAAGTTTTTCTTACCCAGTACAAGCACGTCTTGGATACAACCCCTGATAGGTTATCATTACAAAATATGGAAAAAAAGTTGATAGAAACCTTCAAAGAATACGTACATCGATGGAGAGATACAGCGACCCAGGTCCAACTACCACTGACTGAAAAAGAGATAACCGTGCTATTCATCAATACACTAAAGGCCTCGTATTATGATAGATTGGTGGGAAATGCCACGAAAAACTTCTCTGACATGGTAATCTCAGGGGAGATGATAGAGAATGCTATCAAAAATGATAAAATTGAAGGATCTGAAAAGAAGACAGCTACTTTAAGGAAAAAAGAGCATGAGACACATGTTGTCACTCACAGAAATCCCTCATACCATCTTTTTATCTCGTATATCCATACCCCCTTACTACCCTGCCACAAACCAAAATTTTCAACAACCATACCATTATCGAGCACCCTAACAGTCGCTATCCAGACCAAGTTTTAGCCCTCAACCATCCAATTACACCCCTGCACCTCTAGCTCGACCATTTACTCGACCAACCTACCCAAACAGCAATAAAAAAAACTCACAAAGACCTCATTTTGACCTAATTCCCATGTCTTACATCGATTTGTACCCCCAATTAATGAGAGGCCACCTTGTCGCTCCCACTTATACGAAACCATTAAGACCACCTTATCCAAGTTGATATGACTCTAATGCTAAGTGCGATTATTATTATGGAGTTACAGGACACTCTACTGAAAATTATACGGCATTTAAACACAAAGTGCAAGGTTTGATAAATGATGAGCTTTTATCTTTTGATACTAAGTTCAAGCCAAATGTCAATGGAAACCTTTTACCAGATCACACCGAAGGGAAATCAATATGGTGGGTAAGCAAAAATATGTGAAGATCAAAAGATGCACGGATGAAGTGAAGACCCTTTTTGAATGGGTGTATGACTATTTATATGAGACAGGTATAATTCAACCATTATTTTTAGATGACAATGGCAGTCATGAAGATCCTGACCATTTTTATAAATACCATTGAAGAACAATTAGACATTCGATCTAAAATTGTGAGCTCTTTAAGCAAACATTACAGAGTTTGATGGATGAGGCAATCATTGAATTCTATGATGAATATGATGGAAATAGTGTGAATACAGTGGGTGACAAATGCCCTAGCAAGTCTTTTATCCCTAAACCCCTCACTATTTACTATGATGAGAAACCAGAGCCCCTAACTGAGAAAACTATCTTCTCTCCCAGGACATCAATGACCATTCATATCCCTAGTCCATTCCCTTATCAGACCAGCAAACCAGTTCCATGGTGATATGATTATGAGGTAGTGATGCGAGGGCTCAATATGACCTCGAATAATCCAAGCGTGGAGAATGCCACCAACATAGCAGGAATAGGAGGAATGACCCGAAGTGGTCAAATTTATACTCCTGAAATGTCAGAAAGGGCCAGAAAAGGGAAAGGTAAGATAAGAGAAGAAGACGTAAGGGAAAGCCAAGATTTTCAACTAGTGATAAGCTCGAAAGTGCAAGTTAACAAATCGATATCAGAAAAAAAAGCTTGTGAGTTTTTAAAAATCATTAAACATAGTGAGTACAGTGTGGTGGATCAGTTAAACAAACTGCTAGCTCGTATTTCCTTACTATCACTACTACTAAATTCTGAACCGCATAGGAATGCTTTGCTGAAAGTGCTCAACCAAGCTTATGTTGAGCATAACATTTCTGTTGAGAAGGTAGACCACATGGTTGGAAATATTATAGCCCCAAATTTTATCATCCTCAATGATGATGAAATACCTTCGGAAGGACGTGGTAGTGTTAAAACCTTACATGTTACTGTCAAGTGTAAGTCTCACACTATGGCCAAAGTGCTGATTGACAATGAGTCATCTATTAATGTTATGCCTCTGACGACATTATCAAAGCTTTTAGTGGATCCCTCTCATATGCGAAATAGTCATATGATTGTAAGAGCGTTTGAAGGGGCACAGAGAGAGGTAATTGGTGATATAGATATCCCATTATAGATTGGTCATTGTACCTTTAATGTCACATTTCAAGTAATGGACATAACTCCAGCATATAGTTGTCTACTTGGGAGGCCTTGGATTCACACAACCGGAGCTATACCTTCATCATTACATTAGAAGGTAAAATTTATCATAGAAGGAAAACAAGTCTGTGTGGATGGTGAAGAGGACTTATTGGTAACAAAGACCTTAACAACTCCTTACGTTGAGATAGTAGAAGAAGCAATTGAATATTTTTTCAGAGCTTTTGAAGTAGCAAACACTACTTATGTAAGAAAAGGGTCAAAGATGTCGATCCCTCAATTGTCAAAAGCTACAAATATGGTAATTAAACAGACTACTGGTAAGGGTTGGTGAGTCGGACAAGGCTTAGGGAAAGCTCTACAAGGGATTGCAAGAGTACCATGCCCGATTGAAAACAAAAAAAAAATAAAGGTTAGGCTATAAGCCTACAGCTGCTGATAAGAAGAATGTAATGCTGAAGAAAAAAGAAAAGAGAATGGCACGCCTCAAAGGACAAGATTTGATTGATGGGAAATGATATTCCCTTATTTGTATGAAACCTTTCGTTCAATCGGGCATATCTATCCTGGGTCAACAAGAGTTGAACAAGGAGGACTGGTAATGGGATTAGAGGAAGCTTTCTCATGACTTTAAGTGGAAGCGGATGAAAAAGTCACGTAAAATGAAGAGATCTTTTTTCCTTTTTAGGAAACTTAAAGAATGGTGTACCGTTTTTATTGTCCTTGAACCTTTAAACTTAAAAATTCCAATTGCTTTTGCCCAAGAGCATGCAGAGGTTAGGTGTATGGGCTTATTTTCATTGTCTTAATAAAATGATGAATGCAATGCATTTCACTCATACCGTGTTCTCTATTTTCATTTTTCTTTTCTTTCATTACCATTCTCTTTGCCCTTGCCAAGATCAATATATATTTCTTTGTGATTATACCCATTTTCAGGTTTTCTAATAATGAACATTATGGATGACCAAGGCAATAACATCGGGTTTGATTTTGAAATTTTGACTCACATTAGCGATCTTGATAACGATGTTGATTCAAAAGACTATGATTTGCCTCATGATCTATTGAAATGGATAGAACAAGAGAAGAAAATTATAGAACCCCACTAGGAATCGACTGACCCATTAAATTTGGGAAATGATGACAATAAAAAAGAAGTTAGGATCGATACTTCACTATCACCAAATGAGAAGTAAAAGTTAGTGAATCTGCTGTAAGAGTACATGGATGTATTTGCATGGTCTTACCAGGATATGTCAGGACTTAGCACAGAGGTAGTTGAGCATAGACTGCCTTTAAAACCAGAATGTCGACCAGTACAACAGAAGTTGAGACGCATGAAGCCAAAAATGTTGTTGAAGATAAAAGAAGAAGTAAAAAAGCAATTTGACACTGGTTTCATAGAAGTAGCCAAGTACCCTAAATGGGTAGTCAATATAGTCCCAGTTCTTAAGAAAGATGGAAAAGTTAGAATGTGTGTGGACTATCGAGATTTAAATAAGACCAGTCCAAAGGATAACTTTCCATTACCACATATTGATACCCTTGTGGATAACACTGCTAAACACTCAATTTTTTCATTCATGGACGGATTCTCTGGCTACAATCAGATCAAAATGGCTCGTGAAAATATGGAAAAAACTACATTTGTTATAATGTGGGGAACGTTTTGCTATAAAGTTATGCCTTTTGGGCTAAAGAATGCTGGTGTCACATATCAAAGAGCGATGGTCACCCTCTTTCATGATATGATGCATAAGGAGATAGAGGTATACGTTGATGACATGATAGCTAAGTCTCAAGAAGGAGAAGATCATGTTGTTAATCTCAGAAAGTTCTTTGAAATATTATGAAAATACCAGTTCAAGCTGAATCCAGCCAAATGCACCTTTGGTGTTAAATCTAAAAAATTATTAGGGTTTATAGTCAGTGAAAGAGGTATAGAAGTAGACTCTGATAAAATTTGAGCTATCCAAGAATTATCAACACCACGTACGCAAAGGGAGGTGAGAGGCTTTTTGGGGCGATTGAATTATATTTCTCGTTTCATATCCCAACTTACCTCGAAATGTGATCTAATCTTCAGGTTACTTCGTAAAAATAATCCTGGTAAATGGGATGAAGAATGCCAAAATGCATTTGAAAAGATTAAAGAATATTTGATAAGCCCGTCGATATTGGTTCCACCAGTTACAGGAAGATCATTGATTTTATATCTAACGGTTCAAGAAAAATCAATGGGATGTGTATTGGGGCAAAGAGATGAAACTGGCAAAAAAGAGCATGCGATATACTATTTGAGTAAAAAGTTTACAGAGTATGAGGCTAAGTACCCCCAAATAGAAAAAATATGTTGTGTCTTGGCTTGGACTACTCGTAGACTCAAACAATACATGCTCTACTATACGACGTGGTTAATATCAAAATTGGATCCTCTCAAGTACATTTTTGAAAAACCATCCTTATCAGGTAGGCTAGCGAGATGGCAGGTCATGCTCTCAGAATATAATATTGTGTACGTGACACAAAAATCCATAAGAGAGTGCAATTGCTGATTTTCTTGCTGATCGAACTACAGAAGATTATGAACCTATGAAGTTTGACTTTTCAGATGAAGATTTGATGACAATCTTGTATAATGAAGATAAAGAGCCTGTAAGAGAAGTATGAAAAATGTTGTTCGACGGGGTATCCAATATAATGAGACATGGCATTGGAGCAGTGTTAATATCCCCAGAAGGAAATTATTACCCATGTATCGTAAGGTTAGATTTTAATTGCACAAACAATGTCGTCGAATATGAGGCATGTGTCATGGGGTTACAGATGGCCATTGAAAAAAAAATGAAATACTAAAAGTATATGGGGATTCAGCCTTGGTAATTTATCAACTAAAGGGTGAATGGGAGACCAGGGACTCGAAACTAGTGTTATACCAAAAACACATAGCTGGCTTGAGGAAACATTTTTGAAAGATTCAATTTCAGCATGTTCCTCGAGAAGAAAATCAGATTGCTGATGCCTTGGCCACTTTGGCAGCGATGTTTAAGTTAAATAATGGTGTGGGAATCCAGCCCATTAGAGTACAAATGAAAGTTTCACCAGTTCACTGTTCAAATGTGGAAGAAGAGGTAGATCGATAACCATGGTACTATAACATTGTATAGTATATCAAGTGTCAAAACTACCCAGAGCAAGCTTCAGAAAATGATAAGAGGATCATTAGAAGATTAGCAGCAGGTTTTGTGCTTGATGAAGAAATCCTGTATAAAAAGAGTCGAGATCAGATTTTGCTAAGGTGTGTCAATGTTGTGGAAGCAAGAATGATACTTGAAAAAGTACACGAAGGGACTTGTGGAACACATGCTAATGGGTATATGATGGTCAAACAGATCATGAAAGCTAGTTACTACTGGTCTACAATAAAAAATGATTGCATCAGTTATGCTAGAAAATGCCATAAATGCCAAATTTATGCAGATAAAATTCATTCTCCTTCAGTCCCACTACACGTCTTGACACCACCATGGCTTTTCTCCATGTGGGGAATGGATGTGATCGGACCCATAACCCCAAAAGCTTCAAATAGGCATCGATTTATCTTTATGGTAATCGATTATTTTATAAAATAAGTGGAAGCAGCTTCGTATGCTAGTATTACGCGATCAGTGGTGTGTAGAGTTATAAAAAGAGATAATATATCAGTATGATCTTTCAGAAAAGATTATCTCAGATAATGCTAGCAATTTAAACAATAAAATGATGAAAAAATTGTGTACACAGTTCAAGATCAAGCATCATCATTTAGCACCATATCACCCAAAAATGAATGGTGCAGTGGAAGCTGCAAATAAGAACATCAAGAGAATATTGGAAAAAATGATCGCCACATATAAGGATTGGCATGAAAAGTTACCTTTTGCTTTGCTTGCCTGTAGAACATCAATCCGAACTTCTACAGGGGCCACCCCATTTTTACTAGTGTATGGGATGGAAGCTGTACTGCCAATTGAAGTGAAAATTCCTTCTCTAAAGGTATTGATGGAGATAAAATTAGATGAGGCAGAATGGGTTTAGGATCATTTTGAACAACTGAATCTTATTGAAGAGAAAAGGCTCTCAGCATTCAGTTATGGACAAATGTATCAAAGAAGAATCATGCGAGCACATGACAAAAAGATACGACCCCGATGCTTTCATGAGGGTGAATTGGTTTTGAAAAGGATTTTGCCTTGTCAGCATGACAATAGAGGAAAATGGACGCCCAATTGGGAAGGTCCATATGTGGTAAAAAAGGTTTTTTTTTGTGGAGCTCTGATCCTTACAGAAATGGACGGAGATGAATTACCAAATCCTGTAAATTCAGACATTGTCAAGAAATATTTTGCTTAAAAAAATGAAAAGAAGAAAAAATATACAAAAAAATGAAAAAAATGAAAAAATGAGAAAGGAAGTGACTCAGATTGAAAACCCGAAAAGGGCGGTTTGAGTCAAAAGGGGTCATTTAAGCTAAAAACCTGTAAAGGCGACTTGACTGAAGATGAAGCTCGAAAAAAGTTTTTCAGAGAACGAAAGAGTGGCACTGAATGGACGAATTGTCACCAGAATTAAAAGAGATGACATTTAGGGGGCAAGTTCTCATTAGTCACAGATGTGGGGCAAAGATTGGTCATATGAAATCACATGTGACAAGATCGTAAATGTAACGAGTTTTTGGGAAAAGACTTGGTCTGAGTAAGTTGAGGTCGTCCAAATGTTCATTATTTAGAGAATTGATATTTGATTTTTGAAATATTTTTGAGTTAACTGTTCCTTATGTCTCAAAAAGCTTATCTTTCTAAACTCGAAATACCCTATTATTGGTTGCATTGCACACCCAACTTTGAACCTGAAATCATTGCATTTGTCATTTAAGATTAAGATATTATATGATAAATCCCATAATAGACCAATGTATCACTCGAAAAGAGAATGCAATATGAGGATGACAAAAATAGTAATATAGGGGCAGAAAGAATGAAATGAAATCGATTGATTACTGAAGACAAAGAAGAGAAAAGGGATAAAAAATAAAAAAGAAGAGATTTTTGAGTGACTAAAAGCCAAATGGGTTCGTCATGAGATAAAAATTTTTGGTCAAAAATTGAAAGATTTAAAAAGATGAGATTACTGAAAGCGGCTTCTAAAGTTTGAAAGAATTGAACCAAAAGTTGAATTAACTTGGAGGAAATGCATGATATAATTCGTTGACGGCATCTTTGTCTTTTCACTCATCACAATCATTGCATGCATTACATGCCTCTCGATAAGTTGTATATAAGGTTTTTTTTATGAGACATCAGGAAGAATCAACATTTTTCTTTCTCAAAACAAATATGATGGCCTTGAAGATGGTATGTTGACGTAATTTTAAAATCAAAACTGTTGGTCTATGGAGTACCCAATCTCCTATTTCTCAACTCACAGCTCAATCTTATATATTTTTTTGACTTGTGGTTCAGTCCCAGTCATCTTTAATCTTTGACTCATGGTTTAATTTCGATCATTTCATTTCATTTTCTGACTTACGGTTTAGTCCTAGTCATCTTTATCCTTTGATTCACGGTTTAATCCCGATCTTTTTATTTTTTGATTCGAGGTTCAATCTCGATCTCTTTAATTTAAAATCGCAGTTTAATCTCGATTGTTATTGTTATCTTCTGATTCACGATTTAATCCTAATCTTTTTATTCTCTAATTCGCGGTTCAATCCCGATCTCTTTAATTCAAAGTCACAGTTTAATCTCGATTGTTGTTGTTATTTTTTGATTCACGATTTAATCGCGATCTTTTTATTCTCTGATTCACGGTTCAATCCAGATCTCTTTAATTTAAAATTACAGTTTAATCTCAATTGTTATTGTTATCTTCTGATTCGCGGTTTAATCCCAATCTTTTTATTTTCTGATTCACGGTTCAATCTCGATCTCTTTAATTTAAAATCACAGTTTAATCTCGATTGTTATTGTTATCTTCTTATTCGCGATTTAATCTCGATCTTTTTATTCTCTGATTCACGGTTCAATCTCGATTTTTTTAATTTAAAATCACAGTTTAATCTCGATTGTTATTGTTATCTTCTGATTCGTGGTTTAATCCCGATCTTTTTATTCTCTGATTCGCGGTTCAATCTCGATCTCTTTAATTCAAAGTCACAGTTTAATCTCGATTATTGTTGTTATCTTTTGATTCGCGGTTTAATCCCGATCTTTTTATTCTCTGATTCGCGATTCAATCTCGATCTCTTTAATTCAAAGTCACAGTTTAATCTCGATTATTATTGTTATCTTCTGATTCACGATTTAATCCCAATCTTTTTATTCTCTGATTCACGGTTCAATCCCGATCTCTTTAATTTAAAATCGTAATTTAATCTCGATTGTTATTATTATCTTCTGATTCACGGTTTAATCCCAATCTTTTTATTCT
The DNA here is from genome assembly GCF_047325235.1 of Durio zibethinus. Lineage (NCBI taxonomy): Eukaryota > Viridiplantae > Streptophyta > Magnoliopsida > Malvales > Malvaceae > Durio > Durio zibethinus. The sequence continues at coordinate 17,474,991 of NC_143176.1, forward strand.
TTGATTCGCGATTCGATCTCGATCTTTTTAATCTCAATTATTGTCGTTATTTCCTAATTTACGGTTTAATCACGATCTTTTTATTCTTTAATTCGTGGTTTAATCCTGATCCTTAATATTTCTTTTACTTGTGGTTTAATCTCAGTTTCCTCGGTTCTGACTTGTAATTCAATACAAGTTCAATCCGAATTTTGTTATTCCTTGACCCGTGGTGTCGTCCCGATCACTGTCTTTATCATTTGACTTTAGATGTTGCCTTAATCGATTCTTTATTTTTTAACTCACAATGTCGCTTTCTTTATCACTTGACCTGACCTGTAAAAAAACAAAATCCATGATTTACTTTCGGATAAAATCGTTGTCTTTATCTTTGCCCTATTCCTGATCCTCAGTAATGTGCAAAGAGGGCAACTGTAGACATCGATTTTGTTCGGGTCTACTATTTCCATTTTAAGTATATTAATACTAATAATAATAATAACAATAATAATAAAATATATATTAATTAAAAATTAAAAAAAAGAAATAAGACAGAAGTCAAGGGGTTGGTACGGCACCGAGCTGGCTCGAACAACTCCCCGACCAGCCACCCTACAGCCACCAACTAACTACCCTAGCCACCTAGATCCCTCTAAATCGAAACCCTTTAAAATCCCCAGCCATCTTCCTCATTCGGGGTCGCTAGGCTCTCTAACACAAAAAAAAGAAAAAAAAACCCACTCGATCTACCCACGAAAATCCTTTGAGTTCAGACGAATTCTTCCCTCCTCAAAACACCCTTAACAGCCCCAAACATACCCCCATTCCTACGCATAAGAAACTAAGTTTCCTGTAACCCTCCAAAATAACCAAATCGAAAACAGATCTACTCAAAACAGAAACAAAAAAAACAAAATAGTCCTCCCCGCAGGGAGGAACCTCAGTGCCAAGCTACCTGCAAAAAGGAAGAAATATTAGTTTTTGTTCAAAAAAAAAAAGAAAAAGATGAGAAATCTGAAACTTTGAAGATAGATTCGCAACGATCAAGCCACTTTCAGGCCAAACGAAGAACGGATTGGAAAGAAGGCGTCCAGAGGAATTTTCAATGACCTTCTGACCATTTTTCGATCACCGACGACCACCGTCAGCTGCAACTCACACGGCGGCCGGCGCAGGCACGACGCCGGATTCCAGCGAGACCAGAGTTTCTCCATAGCTCTCTCTCTCTCTCTTTTTTTTTTTGAAAACAGAAACCAAATGAACAAAAAAATTTTCGGTTATATATAAAGGATTAAGAAGTAAAACAACGTCGTTTTAGGCTAGGAGGATCCACGCGTTGACCCGAACCCTACCGAAGATCCGCGCGACCCGACACAACGATCCATTTCAGCCCACCTTGAATCGGTTCAGACGAACCACAAGTGAATCGATCTAAATCGTTGGTCGCCTAAATCGTCGATCCAACCGTCGAACTGATCCGATCGCTCGAATCGCCTGGACCAGCGTTGATCGGATCATTGACCGGCTTGGTTCAGGTAAAAAAAAATTTTTTTTTCAATTTTTTTTTATATATTATTAGTTTTGTTATTTTATATTTATGCATGATAAATGTTTAAATTTATTAAGATAAATATTTAATTGTTATTAATAATAATAAAATGAAAATAATATAAAATAATAACTAAAAATAATATATTTTTAAAATATTTAAATAGTAATAATGAAATAAGCTTTTTATTTTCTCTGCCTAGATGTTGGAGGGAATAAAAAAAATATTTTTTCAAATAAATAATTTCGCCTAGATGTTGTGTAATTATTTGTAATAAATTTTCATAAAAAAAATATATAAGAAATTTTTAAATTAATTTTCAAAAATCATTAAAATTGAACTTGCTCTGAAAGTTCGCTTAGATGATGGGAATTTTTAGAGATGTTCGTGTTTTACTTAAACCCTAAACACTATTTGTTAATTTTCAAAATCTTAAGTTTCTAAAACCCTTAGAAATTCAAAATCTCCTAAAATTCAAAATCTTTTAAAATCCAAAGTCTTAAAAATCCTAAGGACACGTGTGAAAATTCTATTTGAGGCAATCTGTTTCCAAATGCCGCCTAGATGATGGGATATTTAAGAAATTTTACTTCGTTAAGTCTTTTCACACGAGTTCGTAATTTACATTAATAATAAGATTAATAAATAAAGGTATAATAAAATTGGGATCTTAAATATAAACAGTCGCACCTAAGCTCTGCCTAGATGTTGAAGAGTTGGGGTGGTCTCATTATATTTAAGAATCCAACTCTTAAATTGCATTTCATTATAAATGACATTCATTAGCATACATACGTTAACATGTTATCATCGATAATCGATTGCATTATTCTCTCTTTAATTTGCTGTTCGATGATAAAATATTTTATAATAAAAAAAAGGAATAATACTTTTTAAAAAAAAAACATTTTTGTGATATTATAAAATAAATTAAAAATAACATTCCGAAAGAAATAATTCTTGGTACTCTGCCTAGATGATGGAGAGTCACTAACAATTATTTTTTATAAAGATTGTTATTTCATTTTAAGGATTATTATGTTAAATCTTAGGCGAAAAGAGTTATTTTAAATTTTGCCTAGATGATGGAGAATTTTAAGATAATTCTTTAACTTAAAGGTTTTCTTAATAGTTCTAAATAAATATTTTATCAAAATTTTATTTTGTTTTAAATGAAAGAAAATAGTGTTAAATTTCAAATTAAAATCATTTTTATCCAACACCAAAAATAGTGCGTAATTAAAATGGTACCAATTTATGGGCGTTGTGGGGGTGCTAATCCTTCCCCATGCGTAACCGACTCCCGGACCTAACCTGATTTTTCGTAGATCGAAATTTATCTTTTTGATAAACTTTAAACCCGTTTTTATAGTTTTATTAAAAGGATAAGCTTTTGGATGGCCAATCACACCCTAACAAAGATTGGTGGTGACTCTCACTTTTTTTATTTATTTTTCTCGATTTTAAAACATCGTCTTTTACGTCTGACGGTCCCAAAACCGTTACGACAAATGATAAGATAAAAGAACGGTAGCCTAACTCTTCAAAAAATTTATTGGTAGAATCATATATGTGCATCTTATATCTGGTAAGTTGTACTTTTTGATGATGTTGTTAAACAATATAAAGGAAGCAAGAACTTATGAAGATATTCATACAATTAATGGGATTATTTATCCCTTTGTCTCAAGATGCCTATCGTGCATTAGGTTTGTTGGGTGATGATTGAGAATGAAATGATTTTTTATTTTAAGCATCTGAGTGGGTATCAGTTAAAGAAGTTAGGTAACTTTTTGTAAACTATCTTAATGTTTTGTCAAGTTAGAGATGCCATTACTTTTTAGGAATAAAATTGAAGGTTTATGGTTGAGGACATTGAATACAAGCCATAGCTTACTTTTGGATCTTTTGATTATTCTTCCTAGTTGATGAATTAAAAAAATATGTGTTGATTGCTTTTGAACAAATTTTGAATAAGAATTATAGTTCTTTATCTAAGTACAAACTACTCGTGCTAAGTGAATAGAGCCTTATATGGGATTAATGATAGACTTATCCATGAAGAATTAAGTTACAACTTGGTTGAACTTCAATAGCAACATTTGCAATTATTGTCAACTATGAATAAAGACCAACTAGAGATTTATGAGTCTGTCAAATCATCGGTTAATAATAATCAAGGCCAAATATTTTTTTATTTATAGTTATGGAGGAATTGAAAAAACATATTTGTGGAATACCTTTATTTTAAGAATAGATCTATATGGAGAATTGTATTAATAGTAGCGTCGTCTGGCATTGCTTTTTTATTGCTTTTAAGGGGTAGGACAACACATTCTTGGTTCAAAATTTCTTTGAGTGTTAATGAGTGTTTGACATGACAAATAAACAAAGGAACTCAACTTGCTCGGTTGATTCAAATACGAGTTTGAAACCTTAGGATGAGGCTCTTATGATTCATGGGAATTGTTTTGAGGCTTTGGATAAGTTTTTAAAGAATGTGCTCATAGGATATTTGTATTCCTATGAAAAAAATGTTTGAAGGTAAAATAATTTTTTGGGAATAGATTTTAGATAAGTACTACCAGTTATTCAAACAGGATTAAAGACTAATATTCTCAATGCTTTTATAAATCAATCTAGTCTATGGGCTAATTACAAGATATTTTGTTTGAGGACAAACATGAGACTTTATAGACAAAATATAAATGAGGTAACTAAAATTGAAACTGCAGAGTTTGCTCAATAGTTGTTGGATATAGATAATGAAAAAAAATAAAATGTACAGCTCATGATAATAAGAAAAAAGCAAGTTAGATAAAAATTCTTTAGGATCTATTAGTGCGTTGTACTAGTGATCCCATAGGTAGCATAGTCTCTGTATTATACTATAATGCAATTACTTGAATCCTAAATATCTAAAACAAGTGCAATTGTTACTTCCTACAATGAAAGTGTAGATTTGATTAATTCTTATGTTTTTGATTTGGTTCCTAGCAAAATGAAAATTTATCTAAGTAGTGATTACATTTCAAAAGAATCAGAACAAATAGCTAACTAGGATTTGTTATATCCTACTGAGTTTTTAAATTCTTTGATATTCCTGCCCATGAATTGAATTTGAAAATTATTGTCATTATAATGTTTCTAAGAAATATAAATCAAAACTCAAGTTTATGCAATGGTACTAGACCTTTGGTTACTCAACTAGGTCCTAATGTTATTGAAGGTAAAATTATATCTAAAACTATGTGGGTGATAAAGTCTTCATTCCAAAAATTATTCTTATTGTTAAACATTAGAAATGACCTTTTGTATTAAATAAAAAATAATTTCCTATAAGATTATGTTATGGTATGACCATTAACCAGAGTTAAGGACAAATACTTGACATTATTGACCTTTTCTTGCCTAAACCTATCTTTACGCATGCTTAGATGTATGTAGTTCTTTCAAAAACAACATCCAAACAAAGTCTTAATATTCTAGTCTATGATAAAGATGCAAAACCAAATAATGAAACAAAAATATTATTTATAAGGAAGTTTTCTAGAATTGAGGTTCACAATAGTGATTAATTAGCTTTCTGCCTCATTTGTTGTTTTTCTTTCCTATTGCCTATAATTTTCACATGTTAACTAATTTATTTAAGCTATTTCACCTTTCTTTCATTTATTTTTGACTCCATTAATCCTAGCTTCTTTTCAAGTCTTTATTAATGAACTATTAAATTTTCAATGAACTCAATCTTTTCAACTATGTAAAAAATATTAAATTCCTAATTATGAGCCTTTAGAAAGGTGTCAATCTTGCTAAATCATGTAATATTATTAGCCTTGAGTTCATAGGAGCTAATTTATGGGTAAAACTATGAATACTGTCAGAGTCTATAATTTTGTTGCCATGGATAATCATTTCACATTTTGTTATACAAATATATTTTTTTGTAGAAAAATACGATGCAATTTTATATAAAAAAATTCGATGCACCATTGCTCAATGAAATTTTAAAAGAAGACATTTGTATTCAATGGCTTGATTTCAATTCAGGAATTGCAAGTACAACTATAATATTGTTTTTAGATTATTTAATATCTGTATTACAAAAGCAAATCTGGTTAAAGAAATACAAGAAGACCTAACTCCACATCCTTAAAATTATTTTAATTTCATATCTTGTAATAAACTCAATGATAAAATCAATGGTGTCAAATATTTAACAAGTTACATATGTGATCATGTTTGTATTTAAAGTAGTTTTTTTTTTTCTTTCATTTCATATTAACTTATTGTTATGACCCAATTTTAATTGGAATTTTGGTATCCCTTACACCTAACATGTAAGTTCAGTTGAATAAAAAGTTTGACAATGTTACAAAGCAAGACATTTTTGTTCAAGATATTAGGTTTGTTAATCATTTAGAAAACATGTTGTATACAATTTGAAACATTTTATGTGATGATTTATTTACTATGTAATTTTTTGCTCTCAATAATAATAATGATTGCCTATAAACAGAGGATATAGTTTAAAATAAGTTATTTATAGACTCGAGATATTTACAATAAAAAAAAAGCCTTTGTTGAAGAAACAAAGAATTGTTTATTAATATTTGTTGGAATGATTGTAAAAAATATGAGTTTATTTTCTTTTTAAAAACATAATCTTATGTTTATCACTTATATGACTCTTTATAAGAATTGTTGATAAAAGTGATTCCGATTTTTATTTTTTATCGTATCTGTATAAGAGAAATCTATTTAGAATCAAACTCAATGACTAAATTCTATGTCAATTTGGATATTGCAGTACCAAGAGAGCTCAAAGAACAATAATATAAAAGTTATGACATTTTTTTATAGGTATGTATCGATTTATTCTTTACATTGCTTCTTTACTAACACTTGTTCTGTTAATTATGAGGTTGATCCAATTCATGTACACCTATTGGTAGCAAGAACATCATACTCAAAATATACTTGGCTAAAAACCCAAGCAAAATGTAGCAATTACATATTTGCTTGCTATTAATCCAATAAGTGCATAGATTTTTTTATTTTTTTATGTAATATGTTACATTCAATAAGCATACGATAGTGCTGATTACAACATTCACTTATTCTTTTGGTAGAATATCATTTTCAACATCAAAGCCAAGATTATTAATATTGATTCAACTAATAGATGGTTTTACAGTGCGCGTAATAAATGTGTCAATAGTATCTAATTTTCTATAGATAAATTTTGGTGCTCAAAACATGGTGAAAAAACATTTTTGTTACTATAAGTTTTTAATAATATGTAACGTAAATTTTTTTTTATGTTCTTTTACATAATTACACTTTAATTAATAAGCTCTTCTACAAACTTTGCAGAGCTAAAGTGCAACTTCTCATAAAAGATGATATTATACAAATATGATTAATAATGTTTGACAAATTCATAGAAAATTTGACTGGTGTCACATTTACGTAATTGTTGCAACTTAGCCAAATGAACAAAATGGTACTTCAAAGGCCAATTAAATCATTGATAAATGAAATCAAGATCTTTGATGTTATTTTGACTTCAAGTGCAATCAAGATAGGCATTTCACATACAAACTATTCGATTGCGATATTTCAAAAATGAGAAAAAAAAAGTTAAAGCTAAATCCTCTTAAATCACCAAATTTGGGGAAGATCCCAAAACTTTGCTCCACAAAGAGTTTATGAGGTATTACAATAACATCCTTAATCATTTTGTTCAACATTATAGTTAGCAACCCACTTGCAATTATAACATCAATAACTCAAAAAAAAAAAAAAAAAACTAAATCAACCAAACATTGATCTTTTAGTAATAATATTATTAGCTTCATTACTATTTTGAATAAAAAAATTATCTTTTTTCATATATTTATATTTATTAGTTACCATATTCCTTTTGACCTTTAAACAAATCTTTGATAGTACTTTTCTTTGGTTTTTTTGTTAAACATAACATTTTGATCAAATTTAATGTCAATTTTTATGTATTTTATTCTATTTTCTTACTGACACAATCTAGGTCCAAAGTTAAAATAGCTTGATTAAACACCCAAAGATAATAACCACTAACAATATTTATACATGCAAAATAATATCTTTACCATAAAACATATGCAAAAAATCAATCATTATCATCTCAATGATGTTTGTTGCTACCATCATGGTTATATTCTTTTCTTTTTTCTGTGTTTTTTTAAAGTGTTTCTTTTTGTTATAATGTTGTATGTGTGTGTGTGTGAGTGTGTTTTTTTTTTTTTGTTATCTCCTTTTTAAGTACTTTGTAAATACCAAAAAGTATGTGCAAACTATCATGTCTTTCTATTATATGTTAAAAGATGCAAACTTAATTTCAGAAAAATTTCTATGCCATTTTTACAATACTTGCTTACAAAAAATCAATATATAGTTGCTGCTTAACATACATTCTTAATCGAATTATTTTGCTTACATAATTTAAAAACAATCACAAAAATACATCAAGATAAAATATTAAGTTTAAACTAAATATAAAATTTTTTCTTCTTGAAGAATAGTAAAAAAAAAAACCCTACAAACCAAACAACAACTTCAAGTTTTATGTAATTATATTTCTTACTTAAACAAAATAGAAAATCTTTTCATTTATCGAAAGATTTTTTTTTCAATTAAAAAAAAAAGAACATCACCCCTGAAAGTGACAAGATATTATTATTTAATATTCTTACAAATCTTCAAATTACATTACAACTACGAACTTTAAAACTAACAATTTTTTTTCCAACTTTAACCATATTCTAAGAAAACAATGTTATATTCCATAATCAAAATTATCATTTGATTCTTTAAAAGTAACTACCATAGCAAATAACATTATATATATTTCTAAAAAAAATTAGAAGGGGATAATTATTTTACCCTATAAATAAAATAATTAATTTTATTTATTATTTAAATTTAACAATTAAAAATATAAAATCAATACAATTAGAAATAATTATTTTAATTACAGTTAACTTACATAATAAACAAATATATGATTCTGTTAATATTAGTAAAAAAAAAAATTATTCTCACAATAATACACTAATAAAATGAAAAAAATAATAATTAAATAATTATCTTAAATATATTATTACTTAAAAAAAAAAAACTCTTACCACCCTCCCCAAAGCTCAACCAGACAAACCCAAACCCTTTACCTGTGTATACCTATTTGAAAACCCAACTTATTCATCTTTTTAGCCTAGAAAACATCAAATTATTAAAACCCTACATATATTTATTTTTCAATACTTGACTGCATCGCTATTCTCATCTCCCTTAACATGGCATCTTTTGACAATTCGACCCAGTTCATCAAGATAATGCTTCGATCCACAATTTTACTTAACTTAATAGTAAGCAAATAAATTTTATAGTTGTTAATTTTTTTCAAAAGAATTTAGAGTTCTATTGAGTCTATGTTTGTCTTTTATTACATCGTTCTGTTGTATGTTGTATAGGAATCAAGATTTTTTATTGTTGCTTTCTTTGACAATGCTTTTGTTTTATTGTTGTTATAATTGATTTCTTTCTTTTTTCCCAATTTAGAAACATCTATTCAAAATAAGAATACATAATTAAGAGACTGTATTCATCAAGAATATTTTTACATTTATCTATTTGTTTGATATTTATAATATACACCTTAAATTCCCTATGCTTATATGTAATTTTTTGTCCTTACATTTGTTTAATTAACAAAGATTAATTGCTTACATTTTGTAAATTATAATAGTAAATAAACAATAGGCTGAAAAAAATTAAAAAGAAACAAACAAAAGGAAAAACAGTCCAAGAAAAAATGGTATTAAAATTTTTTTTCATTAATCTATTAAAAATATTATACTCTATGCATGTTATCTTTTATATGAAAAAAATTACAACAACTATAGTTACAAAAACTAATAAATTTTTTATTATGTAAAAAAATTCAAACACTTTCATCAATTTTTATTGAGCTATTCATGAAAGATTTATAAACTTAAAAAAAAGTTTACCTTAAAGGATTAGACCCACAAACGTTCAAAGTTGACTTAATTGTAATTCATGGTATTCTATATTTCCATAATAGTTAAGACATTTTGTTGTTTCCCATTGCCTCCAGTTAAAAAACTTTGCCATTTTTAAATACACTCAGAATGACAGCATATTTGATGTTTCTTTCTTCACTTGTCATGAAATTATGCTAATTGCAAATGCATTCTAGATCAAAAAAGGATTTTGATTTCTTTATCCCTTTTTTCTGACTTTGAAATAATAACTTAATCTAACTTTTTTTTTACACCAGCATTTTATGATACTCAAAATCAAGTTAGCTTATCTCAAGGACAACAACCAACAAATCTTAACGTGAAAGTTATCAACCTAGAAGATCCATCTTTACAATCTAAAAATTTCATTCTATATAGTAGTGAATATCTTGATGAAAAAAAATACGATTTTAAAAATAACTCCAACAATAAAGATGTCATACCTTAATTTGATTGCATGCTAACTAAAACAAATGTGTGAACCTTGTACATCTTGGTAATGAACAATAACCTTATTTTTCACACATTAATATAATGCTTTTGTTTCCTTATCTAACTTAAATAACATATGTCTTGAAAGTAACACAATTCAACTCGATTTGCCATAGAACATTTGCCCAAAAAACCATTATTCATCACTTTTTTCATTCCAAGCTACAACTAGAAATGGGAGGTCTAAAATATATATAAAGGCAAAAACAAAGCTTTCTGTAGAGGTTGGGATCAATTTGCAAACAACAACAATCCAATAGACCATTGCATCTTTATCAAAATTGGGTCAAAATATTCTAAGTTATTACATATAACAGCAACTAGTGATCAATAACTTTTCCAAATTACATAAAATAGTTTCTTTAAACTGCTTATATTTCATTAAGAAAGATTTTGTAATTACTTCATCAACTTTTGCATTAAATTTTTAACTTTATTAGCAACCTTTAAAGTAACTATTGCTGTTCTAAATTGCTTATGTTTACTTGAGAAAGTTTTTGTATTTACTTATTCATTTTTTCTATCAAAATTTTTTTCTATTGACAACTCTAAATGTAACTTTTACTTTTGGATATACAATCAAATATGAATTTGTTTAAATCAAATATAAACTTGTTTAAAACTTCTATATACTCTTTCCTTATAATTTTCATTTTTTTAATTATATTTATATAATATACACAATAGTAAACACAAAAAACTAGATGATGTTGGGTTTGCGACCTAGTCAAATTTAAAAAAAAAAAAAAATCTTCAGCCTATTATAATCTCTTTTTCTTTTCCTATCTCCAAATGCGAAAAACCAATTTTCTACTCTCTTTTTTATTTTTTGTAGTAATCCTAATTCTTTTCTTTAAGTCGACAACAGCAACTACTATCATTTTGGATAGAGTTCACCCTTCTCAAGGATATTAAAACAACGTTGAGCTTGAAAACCTCTCTCATTTCACTATTAATTAGCACAATAAAAAATAAAATACAATGATTAAGTTTTAAAAATACAATATTGCATATGCTGAGACAGTTAGTTCTACTATGATAATAACAATTACATAGACTAGTATTTGAATTAATATCAAAATTACATGCATACGTGTTCTAGCAAGTTCAATAGGATAGCATGTTGCACAAGCTAATGATCTTGCTAAAGAGCCGAGACTAGTATTTGAATTAATATCAAAATTACATGCATACGTGTTCTAGCAAGTTCAATAGGATAGCATGTTGCACAAGCTAATGATCTTGCTAAAGAGCCGATAATTAAAGAGACATAGGGTGTTGCACTAGGCATATATTGTATTGTGAACCCTTTCATCAAAGAAGGCAAACGATTAACAAGAAATTAATGAGAATTAAACCTAGAGGGAGAGAAATGAGAAGACCTAAAATCAATTAGTTGGTAATTTTTTATTTCAACACTTAGATTTTGCATGCAACATAATAAATTGCAACTTAAAAAATCAAAACACTGTGAACCATATAAAAGAAAAAATAAAAAATAAAATTACAGATTTTACATGCAACAACAAAATAAATGAAGCTTACAAATCAAAACCCATATAATCAAACCCAAAAGAAAACCTTTCACAATAGTCTCATACCTAATAAAAAGAAAAATCTCAAGCAAACAACAAACCTAAGATAAAAATTTGACTTTTTAATGAAAAAAAGGGAAAAATGAATAGTTAAAGGAAAAGAAAACCCAATGAAAATTGGAACTTTGGGCCCAAAGCTATCATCTTGGCTGATAATGATGGCGATAGATAGATGGTTTCCTTCGATTTTGCACATCAATTGGTCATTAAAAGCTTAAGCCTTTATTCATTATGGCGAGTTGCTCCATTAACGGCACCTGAAAGAAAAACCCTAAACAAAGGGAGAAGCAAAAAGTTAGAATAAGCGGTTGTAATGCAAAATTTTTTTATTGCCCAACTTTGTCCTCCAATGTCTTTTAATAGACATTGATGTGTTATTTATAAATTTGCAGTCCCATAGTCAGGGCACTGCTTTTATATATAGTTATAATTATTATTTAATTCATATTTGATTAATTAAGTAAATATGTTTCCATTTTAAATTTTAAAATCTCAAAATTGAATATTTTATCTTCATAAATTTTTTTATATTCTTTTTTTTTATACATTTTAAAATTTGAAAAGGTAAATATCACTTATTATTATTTGAAGAAATTTAAATGTTTTATAGTCAAATTATCTATACACTTTAATTATTATGCAATAAACCTATATAAACCTATAAAAACTTATAAATGGTATGTGTTACACAATTTTTTTTCAATTTACAACTTTTCTTTGAAAGATATACAGTTACTTTTATAATTTTATATATTCTTATAACAAAACAAATATTTATTTTAATTCATTTTTCTTTTGATCTCGATTTAAATTTGACTACTTTGTAAGATTGTCAAAAAAATACTAATATGTTCATGTGTCCACCACCTCTTTTAGGTATACCCTTTTAACTTTAGTCATTGTTTCTCACAATTCAGCTTTTAAATGATTAAAAACATAGTCTTTCTTTCATTGTTTCTTTGAAAAAAAAGCTTTGATTTTTTTACTTGGCTGAATTTGAAAATGAGTGGTTTTGATTATTGAATTAGTTGAATTAGTTGCTTTTATTTTGAATATCCTATTTTTCATATTGGCTGATGTTGGATTTTCCCACATGTTATGAAACTGGATTTATTTCTAGTTACAATAATTCCATTACTGGATTGTTTGAAATATTTTTAATTGTTTTTCTAGTGTTTGTTAAAATAAGTATATAATTTTTCTTTTGAAAATTAAATTTTTATATGACCATTAGGTCCACTCTCCTTTCTCGTCAATGTTATTTTTGAATAACTATTTGAATTTGAGTGACCATGAAGGATAATTATTTTGAAAAATAAAATTTTAAAATTATTTTAATTTATTTTCAAATACATTTTAATAAACTAAAAATGTCACATTTAGGCTAATTTTTATTATTTTTTAATATATCAAATTCTTACATAGTTAATTGACTATCTTGGATATTGAATTGATAATCAAATTATATTGGGAAGCCACATAGATGTGAAGATTAAGATATTATTGAAACTTTTACCAAAAAAAAAAATTGTACACATGAGTAAGTTATCATGTGCAGTATTTAAATATTTAAAGTTATTGTTTCTCTTAAATAAATCAAATTTATTCTAAAATTATATAAATTGCTTATTTGAAAAAAATGATCATATAAGATGGAGATGATACAAATTGAAAAAAAGTTAATTTGAAGTGATAAGATTTTTAGTTTTATTTTAATATTTTGTTAATGTACTTAATAATATTATTTACAACATCTTTTGGATTTTTTTCTAATATTATTTCTCATTTATTTTGAATTTTTGTCAATTTTTTAATGAAAAACTTTAATTTTATTATGCTTTGATGTTTTAATTATAATTACTTATATGTTACATATATCTTGAATATGTAAATTATTAAATAATATTAATTTATGTTTTTACTTAAATTTATATAATTAAATATGATCCGTACGCCACATGGTTAACAAGTTAGTAATATGGAATTTTAATGGTTAACCCTGTTAATGTCTCCGATCTCGATTGGAAAGAGATTGAAATGGTCTTGGATTTATAAGTTATGTAATTTTTCCATTTAATAGATATATTTTTTGGTTCAAAAATATAAATTTGTGACCAATTATATCAAAATTTATCAAACTTTTTACTAATAATGACTCATATGAGAGATATTAGGATTGAGATAAGTTTAGACCAAGATAGATCTCTCTTTTCTATGAGTAAAAAAATCAATGAATTTTACATTAAAAATAAATAGAGATGATCTTAAGCTTATAAATTATAAGTCTTTCTCAATTTAATAGACATTTTTTTGGATTGAAAACATGGACCATAGTATGAATAAATCTTTATTATTTCTTTTTTTTTTTTAGAAATACTTTTGAACGAACAATTATGCTACCAAACTTGCCTTTGCATATGCTTTCAAAGACAAATTAGTTAAACTATCCTCCCATTGTTTTTTAATACAATTAAAAATATTTTTAGAAAGATTTTGTTTGATTTAATCCTCTCTAGTCTAAACTATTCTCAATCAAACATAATTGTATCCTTTTTTTTTTTCTAAATGCAAAATTTCTCTAATTTTAATTAATAATAATACTTTGCTAGTTTCCCCAATAAGCATATATATTCTCAATAGAATTTGTCCAAAGGTCTTCGTTAAAATTATTGACTAACCAAATATATTTTTTCTTAAAAATGATTGTGGAGAATGAATAATTTTTCTTGAATGTTGCAAGATCTAAAATCTGTACTATTATCTAAAAGCTGTCCCCATATTCTTCAAAGGGGACAGCTACTCAATGTCATTAAAGAAAATTAAGGGTTATATTAGAAAATAAAAATGTATAAAAATAAAAAGGAGGAGGCAGAGATGACGAAGGAAGGAAGAAGGCAACAAACTTCTCTATCAAAATTCATCCAAACCTATTAAAACTCTATCAAAATCTAAACACCTAACTCAATCTCTACCAAATACCCATTACTTGCAAAAAAAACATGGCTAACAACAAATATACTCATGTTGAATCTAGATGAATTTCCATAATTTACAATTGTTTTACAGCATCAAGATATTATTCAAGATCTTAAGGTAAAAAATTTTCAAACCCAACTTGATTTCTATCTTATTCATCTAATTCCTTCAGAGTAAATGCACAATTTGTTTTTGTATTGTTTTCTCCCTTTCATATTTGATGCAACTAAAACTTTCATAAGTCAAATTTAGGGTTTTATTTTCTTTCTATATCTCAAGAAAAAAAGCCTAAATTCAATTTCACTTTAATATCACTTTTTCGATTCTGTGAAAAATTTTTATTTTCCATTTTGAAAACTAAGGTATTTACACAAACTTTTGTTAGATTTTACTCTTTAGATTCCATATTCTAAATAAAAAAAATCTAATATTTAAGTTTCTCCATTTTGTAGAATTCATTAAAATTATTTAAACTATTTACTGCTTTCAATTTGGTTCATAAATAATTAAAATGAGGAGAAAATTTTACTACTCTGGTTAGGAGATAATTAAAATGATATTGAATCATTCTAAATATTTTTAATTATTTTAAAAAATAATTTACGTGAATAACATAGAAAATAGTTATCAACTATTAAGTTAGCCTTCCATAACTAGAATGCAAACAAGCTAATATTAGCCAATATAGAAGATAATTACTTTTGTAGAATTGAATCTAAAATATCATTATAAAGTATCATTTTAAACAGTTTTAATAATTTGATTAAGGTATTAAAACATGGGTATTAATTGTGGTTAAACAAATGTAAATGTCAATGGGCAGTGATTGCATAATAATTTACTGATTCACGGTTCCTATTCATGTCCTTGATTTTATATATAGGGTTTGAAGACATGGATGTATAATCTAAGATCTTGTGCTGCAGCTGATGCAATCAAATTTACATACTTCCATGGTTAAGGTAATGACTACTGATTTGTATTGAAGTTGCATCATCTTTCTAATGTCATTTAATTTGCGAATCCTATTGATTAAAATTACGAATCCTATGTATGTGCTACACAACTCTAATACTCTAATCCACAGACTCGATTGTTTGCTTTGCTCAGGTGTTAAGGCTTTTTCATGTTTTAGGGTAGATTTTAAGCTTTAATCCTGATTCAGTGACATGTTCTATGAAATCAAGATATGTTTTGGCTACAAGGTTGTGGAACTGGTAACACACACTCCGAATATATATATATATATATATGTATGTATATATAATATGTCCTGAAACTTCTGTTTCTGTAAACATAAATATAATGGAAGCATATTCTGATACATGTCGCTTCAATAGCTGTCTGGCGATATACATGAAGAGGTGGATGGATCGCATGCTGGATCGAATGGTATGTATGTAACACCAATAAAACTATCTTCTTTTTAATGTTATTGGTTTTGCTGTTGCTGATGTTAGTAGAGGACACATGGTTTGTATGTAGGGAAACGATATGGATGCATCAAGAGGGATACTTTTAGGAACCATGGACAAGTTTAAGATGGTATGTGAACTAGATAATTTTTGCTCTTAGTTCCATAACGTAGTGTTGCCATGCATTTTAGCTTATATAATGTAAACGATTTTCCTTTCTTTATGCATAAAAAAAATTTGACAAAAAATTCCTCTGAAACAACTATATATAAACCGCACCATTATTTGCTTTAAGGTCTTATAAAAAAAATTAATAAACATTAAATTTTGAGATTTTAGGCATCTTTGGTGCAACTTAATATTAACCTCTAATTTAATTTAATTTTTTTATTTTTTATATAGAATGTAATTCAGTTATGTATAAATTTTTATGTTATAAATTGAAAAATTTTCGATTATAATTATAATTTTTTACTTAAAAAAATAAATTCATAAAATAAAATAAAAGTTAAATAGACCTTTCTTGGTTCCAAGATTGTAACTTATTTTTGTCCCCATGAATGGTGAATGTCATACCTTTTGGAATTCCAAGCTAATGTGTACTTACTAGTTAATTGTTAGGGCGAATATTAACGGATGCTTATAAACACTTGTTAAAAATTATTAAATTGGAGTATTTTAATGCCTTAAACTAAAAGTCAAAGAGCATGCATAATTGCTATACACATAAGATAAATTTTTTTTTAGTGATTATAATAAAAGTTTAAGTGATTTTAAAACGATTAGATTTTTACAATTCAATATATACTGTTTATATTTTAATTTTTTGAAAAAATAAAAGTAAATTTTTTTTTAAAAAACTCATTATATTATAAAGATATATAAAATAAAAATAAAAATAAAAGAATACTTTTATTCTTCCATGTCTTTCAAAGTACGAAAACAATCTGTTCTATTAATTTTGATCATTTTGATTAAAGTTTGACTCTCCTTATGGGGTCTTACATGGCATTCCCTCATCAATTTTTTTTTTATTCTTAAATTTTTTTTAATATTTAATAAATATTTTTGAAAATATTTAAATTTTTTTAAGGTGAGATCCACTTTATACCAAGTTTTTTTTCTTTTTCTTTTCTTGGCTTTTTTTAATATTTTCTTTTTTTTTTCAAAAATTTTAGTTAAATTTTTTAAAGATTTAATTTTTTTTTATAAGAGACCCACTTGATATCAAAGGTACACCAAGTATTTTTTTTTTATCTTTTTTATACATTTAATAAATATTTTTTAAAATTTAAATATTTTTTTGTTTTACCTACTTAAATATTAAGAGTATGTCACTTGTCAAGCCATTTTTTTTAATTCTTTCTATTAATATTTTTTAAATATTTTAATTTTTTTGTGTGATACTTAATTGCTATCAAGGATACGTCGCAAGTTGTTTTTTTTTTATTTCTATTTTATATATTTAATAAATATTTTTAAGATTTTAAAACATTTTTTTATCTAACCCACTTGATATCAAGAGTATATCACATGTTAAGTAATTTGTTTTTTTTTTAATTATTTTCTATTTACTTTTTCTTTTATTCCTTTAAAATATTTAATAAAATTTTTTTATATTTTAATATATTTTAAATGTGGGGTTCATTTGATATTGTTGATTAAAAATTAATTTTCTTGTTTTTTCAATCTGATAATATTTTGAGAAAAAGATATTATACGTGTGTCAACGTCACATACAAATTTTATATGTGTTTCTTTTTTTCGATCCTTTATTTTTTGTTTTTTGTTTACTTTTTTAATTTTTGCCTTTTTAAAATCCATGATCAAGTTTTGAAAAAAAAAATTCATCATTTAGATATATATATATATATATCATATTAATAAAATTATTATTTAATACCTTAATTTAATAAATCTACTTGTTATTTTCATTTGATTTCATTTTCTATCCTTTTGTCTCACCATTTCTTTAAAAAAATTTTTTTTTTCAATCTGATAATATTTTAAACAAAGATATTACGGGTGTGTCGGTGTCACATCTGAATTTGAAATTTTTTTCCTTTTTTCGGTCCTTTATTTCTTTTTTTTTACTTTTTTAATTTTTGCCTTTTTAAAATCCATGACCAGGTTTTGAAAAAAATTCATCATTTATTTATATATGTATCATATTAATAAAATTATTATTTAATATATTAATTTAATAAATCTACTTGTCACTTTCATTTGACTTCATTTTCTATCTTTTTTTCTCACCATTTCCTTTAAGTTTTGTATTTTTTTAATTAGATAAATTTTGTAGGAAAAAAGTCAATTGATGTAGAGATGACAAAACAACTCATATGCCATGGGTTTTGATATGATCCAATATGCAGCTTTTTAAAAATTTCAAGATTAGGTTACAATTTTTTCCTTTTTTTTAAATTGAGGTCCAGTTGAAGGTGAGTTTAGAGTCTTTTATCTTCTTACAGTACATAAATGATTATTTATATTATTTTATTTTATATTTATATATGTATTATATTAATTAAGTTATTATTTAATATCTTAATTTAATAAAAATACTATATTTATAAATAATTAAGATTTAATCAATCTATCTATCAATTATATAAATTTTACTTATTTTTAACCTTTTTTTCATTCTCATTCAAGGTGTCAATATGACATTTTATGTTTATTTCTTTTCTTTTTTCCCTTTATCTTTGTAATTTTTAATTTTTTTTTTGGTAAAAAATAATGTTAATTGAAGTGTCCATGTAACGCCCTAATTTGCTTATTTCCTTTTATACTTTTTATTATTATTTTTAATTAGATCAATTTTATAATAAAATGAGTCGATTGATAAGGATGATAAAACAATCAATATTCGTTAGGTTTTATATCTGTTTCGATTCAATATGGGTGTTTTTGTAAAAAATGGATATCAAATCAATTCGAGTTTATTTTTTTATAGAAATTGGGGATCGGGTCAAAAACATATTTATAATGAACTGTCTCACACTACCTTTTAGTATATATAAAGTATATATTTTATTATCTATTTAATTATATATATGCATTCACCGATTTTTGTTAAAAGCTTGGTATAAAGTGAATCTCACACATAAAAAATAAAATAAAAATTATTTTTTATAAAATATATTTTGTACGAATAAAAGACCAATTTATGTATCCACGTTTAACTTCCATTTGGGATTTTTTTGTACCTTTTGGCTTTTTTTTAAATTAAGCAAAATTTTCAAAAACAAAAATCAATGAATAAGGATGACAAAACAAAAAAATTTTGACTTGCGACAACATGTGGACACCCATCTAGCAAGAATAGATCTTGAACTTATTAAAAAATTCCATCCTTTTTCTTTTTTCCTTTTAAAAAAATTGTAATGCAATAAAAAAAACATTTTTATTCAAATTGAATAAGCATGCTTAAAATTTTAACTAAGCTAGAAAAAAAAATTGAAGGTTCATTTTCTCTTGGACACATCCAAAATTTTTTTTTAAGCCACCCAAAAATTATATCATAAAAAAATTTTCAAGATATGAGAAGGATGTATATTGAGAAAACTTTATTTGATAATATTATGAGTGATACAATTATGTTTTTTTTTTTTCATAATATGAAAAATTCCACTGTAGGTAATTGTAATAATATAATAATATATTATTTAAATTATTTCGTAATTTTTATATATAATAAATGAACATAAACAAATTTTGAATCCACAACTAATTTTGACTCATCGTTAATACTCGAACTAAACCTAATTCATATCTTAAATCTAAATTCCATCATTGTTATTATTCAAAATTAGCTTGATTCTATTTCGTTTCCATGTTATGGCTTTTAAATATAAAAAAAAAAGGAAAAAGAAAAAAAACTATTATATGAGTAAACAAACTTTAATGAATAAGATTTTATCTTAGTGGTAGAGAAGATGTCTGTTGTACCTAGCTATTCAGTCAATAAGGTCAACTCCCATGATCGCCAAGTTAGCACATGCCCAACTACTACATCACCATAACTGGGGTCCAACATCTAGACTCCTCGCCATAAAGCTTGCCTTAACTAAGAAAAGACTTGCCCAACTATCTCTATTAACATCCCATCAAGGCACAACTTCATAATAACATTGACTGATCTTCAATTTGCTTGGATTATTAAATACAGTCCACACTTGCCTGGGATAATTAAATGTAGCCTAAAATCACCCACGTGGCCCATTCTCGAGCTCTATATGGATTTACCATTGACTATCAACTGCCCTGGTCATATTACTGCCCTTTTTCTTATATATAAGGTAAAAAAGAAACTTAGGTATAGCATGAACACAGAATCTTTCTTCCTTAAGCTTTCTAAATATTTATAGTTTACCTTTTCTTTCATTTCAACCCTAGACTTCGCTGACTTTAGAATTAGAGCGCGTCCTAGAGAATCAACCCTGGTACCTCTGAACTATGTTTTCTTGCTATAGGTCCTGGTTGTCTTTCATATGACAACTAAACTACTTTCCTTTTGACCAACACCCCAAAACACCATCACTAATTAGCACTGTCTATAAGAAATGATAGCCATATCTCGCCCCCACTCCTCTGAAATAGTAATCTCAGTTATGAACATGACCACTTGACTTGTAGCCGCATTCAATATCAAGGCCATGCTTTTAACCCCTCATAAATCCCATCACCAAACCTTTTCTCATAAACACCATGGTACAATATCATCTTTCCATTTCATAACAACCCTGTGTCACTGAATGCTTGGACATTTAGCTAATGAGCTATTACCAAAATTTGATGTGAGTTTTATCTCTAAACATGACTTTGACCTTTCTATTGGCACACACTACTATTGTTGGACTTTCACACCTAACCTCACAACCACTTTCACTATAAATATGGTATTCATAGCCCATTATTGCAACTCATTGGCAAAACATTCCACTTGCCATGTTCATCATGCAAGTTATAGTTATAAACTCACAAATCCTTATGTACTAGACAAATATGTAACAACCTCCCTTAAAGTTTTACTATGCATTAATGATCCAAATCTAACTTTTAAATGCTAAAGTGGCCACCTAACAAATATTACTCCAGCATTACTAGCAAGCCACTCAACAACTGCTACAAGAAAAACCCAACCCAAAAGAAAACTCTGTCTTATCCTTTTGAAAACCACTATAAGCCCCTTTTTAACATGTTGAAAACTACCTTTAACTTTTTCAAGATGACACTTATCATCCTGAGCTCACACTACAGAATTGACCTTCATCCATCCTAACCTTGATAATAAACTCGTAACTTAGGTGGCTACTCTACATAAAGAACTGACTGACATTAAAAAAGAAAAAATAGACTTACAATGATTAGAAGATGACCATAATCCTTTAATTGCTCTTATTAGATAAACTAACATCCCGACTTCTATAAAACTCCCCAAAGAAACGTACATTGGGGCCATCAACCTTGAAGATCACTTAAACCATTTCAAGATATTTATGGACCTTCACAATGTTTCAAATGTAGTTAAATGTAGAGTTTTCCCTATGATGCTAAGAGGTAGAGCCCACATATGGTTTTACTCGATGGCCTTTGCAACCATTGATAATTTTGACACACTAAATTAATAATTCCTATATAACTTTCTTAGTAGTAGAGCTATGGTATACTTTTTTACGAGTTTATTAGTCATAAAGCAAAGACCTAATAAAACTCCATGGTAATACTTAAAGAGATTTAATGCGGCAGCTCTAAAGGTCAAAGACGTAAACATAAAGTGGACATGTAAGTATTCATCTCTAGGTTAAGACATGATCATCTTAGGTATTCTCTCATTGAAAATAAACTTGAACAATTATATCAGTTCTATAAGAAAGCTTATAAATTTACAGATGATGAAGAACTCAAGGTTATAGACAAAGCTGACAAGTGTGACCAATGCCCTGAACGTTTGTAAGGTGATGGTAAGTGAATAGAAACCCCTAGTCAGTGGTTCCATGATAGTAGTCAGTCCTACAACCAACCCCTCAAAAAAAGATATTGGTAACAAAACACCGATCGAAGCTCCAATCATAATCTAATCACTATCAAACCATAAATAAAACCCTAAATGTCATCACCTAATGATCCACCCAAAAGGCTAACCAAAGATCCACATAGGAGAAGCCAGCGCCTAAAAAACCAAATAATCAACCATTGATAAATCTACATTATAATTGTCATTCAATAGGAAGGCACTCCACTATGATTGCATAGCCCTTTAAAAATAGATTGAAAGATTGGTAGACCTAATTAATAGCCAACCCATTCACCATAATGAGTACTAGATCAACCTACTAACCTATCCAATAAGGCAAGGGTCCTTTCCAAGAAGAAGAAAAAAAAACTTGCTAGGTAAATGCATTTGGCTAGCGGTCTGTCTAGAGAATAATCATGTCATCATGGGTGTCACAAAAATTTTGGCAAATGGTAAGTCCAAGTGCAAATCACATTTGCACAATATTATGGCCATTGATGTGGCTTTTAAGATGTTAAGAACAAATAAGTGGTAGGTAGCATTTTTCGAGGATAACATTAACATCCTACTAGATAATGGCAATGAACCCATTGTGGTCTCAATAATCATTGCTAACTTTTAAGTACAAAAGATCTTAGTCGACAATAAGAGTGCAATAAACTTTATCAATATCAACTTTTTAAACATAAGAGATTTTAAGATAATGATTTAAGGCGATCAAGGCTCATATTTGGTTTCACTAATCAGCCTATTACGGTTAAATGATTTATCACTTTGTTAATCACAATTGGGAATATGGAACATACATTGATGATGATGGTAGATTTTTTTTCTTACAAATTAAACCTTTGCATATAATGTCATATTTGAAAGGCTATTGATGAAAAAGATAGATATAACAATTCATGTATTCATGTTGTGTAATATACTAAAATTCGTATATAGGTATCGTATTTTACATAAAAATTACATGTCATAATTCGTATCGATATAAAAATATGAAATACATTTTTTTATTTTGTTAAATCCATATATAGTTATTGCCACAATATTAAGTTATATCACCTTTGTATTCTATTTTTATATCATATTTGTATCGTGACACTATATTGTGCTTTAAATTGTCAGGTCTAAAAGAAGACGAAGATTGTCACGATCATTTACTATATCAAAGTCAAATTTCCAATACCCATAAGAAAAAGGTTCATGTGAACTAATCAAGTGATTACCCATTAATGCCATTTATTTTCTCAATAGTTAACATAAAGGGTGGAACTAGCAAAAGAAACAAACCCAAATCCACTAATAGCCTTTAAAGAATGGCTCATGGGACATCTTTCATCCCTACCATTAATGCATGTTATTAACCTTATTTTGTCACAAACCTTTAGCACTGATAGCCTTGACACCTGCGATCAAGACAAAGTAATGTTAAGCTTGTCCTATCAAGCAAATTGTACTAATGTAATTATACCTTATGACCTAGAGTTGATCCTTAAATAGGTTTTTTGTTGGACTCTAAAGCCAAAAATACACAACATCAATTTTTACAAAAGAATGCCAATGTCTTTGCTTGGTCTGTTACAAATATCATGGCATTAATGAGCATGTTATCATCCATCATCTAAATGTAAACCTAATTGCAAAGGTAGTCAGACAAAAAAAATGGCATTTTGCTCTTGACCATATCTAGACAATTAAAGAATAGGTATATAAGTTATTGGCAGCAAGGTACATTAAAGAAGATAAGTATCCCGAGTGGTTGGCCAATGTTATAATGGTGAAAAAAGCTAATAGAAAATGGTGCATGTGTGTAGACTTCACAAATTTGAATAAAACCTATTCAAAAGATAATTTTCTCTTGCCCTCTGTTGACAGGTTGGTTGATTTCTTTATAGGTCATAAATATTTGAGTTTCATGGACTTTTTTTAGATTACAAGCAAATCAATTTGACTAGATCGGACCAGGAGAAGACTTCTTTCATGACTGAAAATGACTAAAGACTATTTATTCTATTATAAACTCATGCTTTTTAGGCTTAAAAATGTGAGAGTTACATATTAGTGGCTCATTAATAAAATATTCAAAAAATAGATTGAGTGCTTCATAAAGGTTTATATTATGACATGTTGGTGAAAAGCTCATCCTTTGAGTAACACATACAAGACTTGATGGAGGTTTTCTCTATTTTATGCCATTATAACATGAAGTTAAACCATGCTAAGTGTACTATTATGGTGGAAATAGGTAAGTTCTTACTATTAATGGTCTTTAACAAAGGCATTAAGGCCAATCCTAAAAAAGTCACAGCCATGTTAGACATGAGCCCCCCAATGACCACTAAAGAAATGTAGAGACTCATAAAGCGAATGGCATCCCTCAAGAGATTTGTGTCCAAGCTAGTTGACAAGTTTTTAGTAATTTTCAAGGTCTTTAAAAGTGCCACAAAGTTTTGGTGGGATGATTAGTGTCAAAACACCTTCGATGAACTAAAACAATATTCAATTCATCCTATTGCTCGCCAGTCTTATCTTTGGTAAACCCTTTTACATATACTTGGCTGTAGAATAGAAAAGTTAATTGTACAAGATTGAAGAAAATTGCTTTTGCCTTAATAGTTATTGCTCACCAATTAAGATAATATTTTCAAGCACACGTCATTATTTTAGTGATTGACTAACCCCTTATAGAGGTATTACGTAAGATAGACATTGTAAGAAGAATGATGAAATGAAATGTTGAGCTTAACGAATTCATATATAGTACAAACTTAGAAAAACTATCAAAGCTCAAGCTCTTAAAAATTTCATATTTGAGTATTCTTTGACCCTCGAAGCTAAGACTCTACAAATACATGTTGTCGAGCCCCAACCCTAACCTTCAGAGCAAAAATAAATGAATGAGATGACAAAACACCCAGGACTCACATCACACCCCTCTAATTCATTAAATGCTTCCTAATATCAAGCATTTTGCCATAACAAACATGGATGTTGTACATTGATGACTTTTTACGAAAAGACGGTTCTAGAGTAAAAATTTTGTTACTAAGCCCTTGTAAGTAGAAATGGCAGTATGGATTGTTTTTTGAGTAATGTAGTCAAATATGAAGCATTGGCTATAGAGCTCAAATGAGTCGTCAGTTTAAATGTGAAAGACTTTATCTTATATACTGATTCATAATTGGTTGCCCATCAAATGAATGGTGAGTATGAAGTTTGAGATCTTACACATACCAAGTACCACGTCAGTATTCACTAGCTCAATTGGCCTATTGCAACCTTTTTTTTTTTAGCAAGTCCCTTACACTGACAACACCAGGGCTGACTCCTTATCTAAGTTAGCAGTTTTCATTAAGATAAAAAAAGTGTGGCAAAATACTACTATAGCATGTACCGACTTTTCAATACTTATAACCCACTCTAGTTTTATGTTTGGAAAAATAATATAGTTGGATGACTCATATCATGGTATACCATAAAAATGAGTGCTTTTTTAACCTTGCAGTGAGCAAGAAAGTCTAAAAGAGAATGACTAGATTTGCACTCTTAAAGGACACACTTTACAAGAAAGCTTTCTCATCATTTTATCTTGCTATCAGCCAAAACAGAATATATTTTAAGGGAAATCCATGAAAAGGTGTATGGCCACCATATAGGCAAGTGAACATTAGCACATAAGGCACTAAAAAAAAATTATTATTGACCTACTATAAAGAAAAATACAATTGACCTGGTTAGAAAATGTGACAAATGTCAATAATTTGCCAAAGTTTCAAGATAACCAATAAAGTACTAAGTTAGATCTTTGGTCTATGATCACGTGCACAGTCGAGCATCGATATCTTAGGTTCTTTCCCCATGGTAATCGCCTAAAAGAAGTTTATGATTCTGTCTAGTGATTAAGTAAGTTAAAGCTGAACTTATGGCCACCATTACTATCAAAATAGTAAAAAGCTTTGTGTGAAAATTTTAATATGCAGATTCGGTCTCCTACACACCATTATGGCTAACATTGAAACATAATTCCAAGCTAATAAACTAAATTGCTTTTGCCATAATTTTAAAGTAACCCTAGTTCATAGCTCAGTAGCACACCCCCAAATTAATTGTCAAGTGGAATCAATGACTCAGAAGATCTTAATTGCCCTAAAGAAAATTTTTGATAAAGTAGAAGAGGTTTTGGTTGGAAAAGCCAATGGAATACTTTGGGAAATTAGGACATTAACCATTTGGCTATAAGTAAAACCATGTTTACTCTAATTTATAGGATAAAAGATGTAATACCAATTGAAATGGGTGTAAACACATTATGAACAACACATTTTGACCCTGAATGAATGAAGAAGCCTTGAGAGCAAATCTAGACCTATTACAAGAGACCAAGGATTTAGCTAAAATAATAATGGCTGTCAAGGCACAATAAGTAGCCAGACACTATAACTCTTAAGTCAAGCACAAACATTTCCAAGTAGGTAACCAAATACTTAAAAATTTTGAAGTAAGTAAGCCAATAAAGGAAAGAAATAAATTATCACCAAACTAGAAAGACCATATTGATCTCTGCTGTGATTGACTTTGAAGCATATAGATTGCAAGATATGGGAGGCAATCCTATACAAAGGATATAGAATGCCATCTACGTGAAGAAGTATTATCTCTAATAGCATCCATGGTCAAGTTACTATGTTTTTTAAATTTATTATTTTATGGTACTCAAGAGTGTTCATTCATTTTATATACGTACCAACTCTTTTTGTAAGACTTGTGTACAAAAAATTTTAATGAAAGAAATATAGTGTTTTATTGCTTTACTCCACTCATCTTAAGTCACATATCCATTTTAGCATTAAAGTATATAGGTGAGCACAAACCGCACTTATTGTCAACACTCTTAATGTGCCCTGTACGTCATCTTTATCTTCTGTTAAAACTCCCACGTCAACAAGCCTAATGCGTTCCGCACAACATCTTTCTTTAGCATTAAGGTACTTATGCCAAAATGATAAATGCACCCCATACACCATGCCTTTTCTTGTAATAAGGCTATTATACTACATCTATCTTTGCATAAAAGCTTTTATAATGTCAACAGAAGATAATGCTATGCTACTATAATGAAGTACACTTTATGTTAACCTTAACAGATACATTATGGTAACATCATTTCACTACTCTTTAAAGCTTATACTTCAATATTGTTATGCTTCACTTTTAACATAATTGAATGCCATAACTTTAGCACATTAGCATAAAAATTGGACATTGTCTAAACTAATTATCTTTGCACTTTTGTAAGGATATAATAATACTGTATTTAGTATATATAGAAAAACCATCACATAACGCTATTCACCTTACTTAGTTTGTTTTAAAGAATGTTGGAATGAGCCTAATGTGAAATGTGTGAACCTTCACACATATAGAAAAATCATCATAAAAAGTTACTCAATCTATTTATGCTCGAACTTAGCCTATTTTAACCAAAATTTCACGTTTATAAAATGCCACCTTACAAATTCACTTAATTTTGGGATTAAAAGAGCTTGTAAAACCACTAAGTCTAAGGCACAAACAATAGGAAAAGTTAAATGCAAGTTTTAATTACATAAGCAAAGATACCAAATTTAACACTAAAGGAAAAAGTTAGTTGACCTATCACAATTTAACACATCAAAATTGGCAATCATCAAACACATTCTTAACTTAGATTTTTCCCATAAATCTTTCACACAACAACACAAGGCTTTTTTTTTTCATATTATTCCATAAAATTCAAATAACATAAAATATACAAAATAAGAGATGCTATATAAACTTTGATTTTTATTAATAAAATTGTATAAGTAAAGTAAATCCAAATAAACAAAAATATAAAAAAATAACTAAAACAAAATTCCTAAGGAGTAGTAGGGATAGGAGTATCATTAATTAGAAGTAAAAAAGCCAGAGTGGTTGTTAAAGGTTAAGCCTCATTGATAGGCACTGCACCATTGGTCATGCTAGAGCTCCCCACTATTTGCTTCTTGGTAAGAGAGGGACTAACTTGCAGTGACCTTTTCCCATTTTGCTTATTTGGTTAAAGGATTTTTTTAAGTTTGCCAGCACAATCCATCTCCACAAAGTAACAAAGACATTAGAACCAATTAGCCATAATTAAGCAAAATAGGACATAATGTAATTACTCTCATTAGTGGTCCCAAAACTTGGCATGCCAAAGTCCAACCCTAGTGACTTACTAGCATCTTACACCCAACCACGACCTTCCCCTACACCAACACTTTGTGCTTCTCTCACAACTTGTATGCCAACACTTTATTGTGCAGAACTAGCCATAGATGGCCTCTCCCAAACTATTTGCTACATACCACTAACTTGGAGACCCCTTTGATTAGCCATAAATTTCTAAGACTTAATTGCTGCCCTATTCACTATAATAACATACATAATAATTTGACATCAATATCAATTTATTAACACAACAAATCAATACATAAGGTAACCAACAAACAACCAACTTATATTTTTTACCACTCAAATCTTTTTTGTCTTTAGGTGCCCCTTCATCTTTACCCCATCTTTTTTTTTGGTCTAACACCTCTTGCATAGTACCACCGTTCAAGCCCTGATCTTTGCTTGGAATGAGACAGCAATCATAAATATTCTTGTGCATGGCCAATTCTAAATAATATAGTTTCTTATCCTTTAGAGAGTTTACATGCTTAAACTAATCCTTCCTAAGCTCTGGAGTCTTCTTTGCTAGTGCACTAGTATAAAATCTTTTGATCTGAATAAGAATCGTATGCCAAGCATCTTAGTATGAGCTAACATGAATCTTTCATAAAAGGGATGGCTATGGACAGTAGTTCCATTATGCACGATCGCTCATGAACTTATAAGTAATGCAACAATCTATCAATCTTTCTGAACATGTACAACACTAAAATCACATTGATTGAAAAATCTCACTTCTTCATGCGACAATAAATAAAGTAGGTACCATGATCATTAGACGTTTGGTGCTATCTGTGAGGCTATTAAGCTAAAAGTGGCCAACACCGAATAGAAAAACAAGTGTAGTGGCAAGTGAAACTCATAGTAAAAGTTGTGCAAATAGAATCCTGTCATTTTTTTTGTTTGTTTTAACCTGGTTGATGGTGAATCCTTCAAGAGGTAAAGAGAAAAAAAATGTGGAGTTCCCTAGGTTGAAGGCCGCATGATCCAAGGCTTGGTTCACCATGTTTAATGTTATAATGGATCGATAAATATCTGGTGGCCATATCTTTAGCACCAAATCTTTGGGCTCATTTACCACCACTTCCTTCCTCTTTTCTTTTTTTTTTTCATTGTTATCGTCGAGGGCATTCACTTTAAAACTAGTAGCCCTTACCTCTTTAATCATTATATTACAATCGCAGCCACCACTACCTTAAGCCCTTTAGCCTCTACGACCATTTCCTTAAACTCTTTCCCTTCTACCCTAAACCCAGCTACCATCAGTAGGCATTTTATTGCCCTTATCATCACTCAAACTCTCAACAACAGTCCTCATTTTGGTGTTATTTTCTCAATAATAACCAAATCAACACAAATGAAAAACCAAGAAAACTCTTATCCATAAGAACTCTTCAAAAATAACAAGTATGACAACAACACAAGTCTTTCTCTTATTCACAAATTGTAAAGATAGTCTAAGTTTACATTCTTTCCTTATTTACACCTACCCAAATAATACGATAAAATTATATGAATTAAAATACTATTTCAACTTGGTACAAAATAGTTTGATTAACTTCTAATTACGATCGACTTTTCGGTTACACATTTTTTTAAAAAAAGATACATTTGTTCCCTTTTTCTTTAAACTAGTACAAATTCAAATTTTAAACCCATTTATTGTATTTGTCAATCTTTTAACTTTACTGCATCATGTGTCTTGTGTAGCCAAATATTTTAAAAACCCAGGCACGTGTCCCACAACATGAAAAAGAGCTCCATTTATGTGCATTGCATACGTTGTATATATTTTGGAACAAAATCTTTCTTAAGTCCTTGTCTATTGTCCCTTGTATATTAACAAAACACACAACTTGTCACAATAGCATCCCTCACCTAAAAGGGACATGTCATCACACATGGTCCATCAAAGGTTTGAGAACGATCACTTTATAACCTCTTTCAAACTTGGGTGCAATTATTGTACTTATATATTCAATCAACAAAGTCAACTATCGTACTTATCTGTTCAGTTTACAAGGTTAACTCCTATGATTGCCAAGTTAGCATATGCTTGACTGTCGCATCACCATAGGTAAGGTTTGACATCCATATTTCTAACCATAAAGTAGGCTCACCTTCACCAAAAAAGGATTCACCTAACTACCTTCACTAATGTCCTATTAAGGTATTACTTCATAACAAAATCGACTAGTCTCCAACTTGTCTTGATCATTTAAATGTAGCTCACGCTTACCTAAAATCATTAAATATAGCTCATAATTACCTAAATGACCTTTTCTTAAGCTCTATGTGGACTTATCATCAACTATCAACTGTCTTAGTCATATCACCATTCTTTATTTCATATATAAGGTAAAAAAGAGGCCCAGGTATGATATGAACTGAGATTTCTTCTTTCTTGAACTTTCTAAGTACTAATAAGTTACCTTTACTTTCATCTTAACCTTAGACATTTGGCTAACTTGAATGATGGAATGTGTCTCTAAAAATCAATTTCGGTGCCTACTAATCGTGCTTTCTTTTTGCAATCCCAAATGTCTTTTATACAACCACCAAGCTATTTCCCTTTCGATCAACACCCAAAATGCCACAAAAAATTTAAAGATTTTATATTTAAGTCTCACCAAATGGGTTTAATCTAATTTATGTTGGTTGGTTAATTTACTTTTTTGTTTAATTCATTAATTTTTTTAAAAGATAAAAAGTATTTTCATAAAAAGAAACAAATCAATGAAACTCAATATCAATTTAAAAGTTAAAGAAAAGCTCAAATGCCCAAAGGTAGTAACCAAAAGCCTAATTTCATTCATTTAAATATCTTATTAGAATCCTAGCCCAAAACCCTTGACAAAATTTTCCATCACTATTTTCTCTTCCTTTTAAAAAATAATCTCTTTTTTTATTAAATTTCTTTTTCCTTTTTTACCAACAAATCCAAATCTAGATTTTTTCAAAACAAAAAGCCTTTACTTTTTTCCTTTTAATGGGCTTTCTCCAAGCTACTTACAAAGACGAAGACGATGAAAAAATCGCCCCCTAACCACCACATTACATCGTTCCACCATCACGACAACCACCAATCATTAGCGATCCTTAAAACGATGATATAATTGGACACAACATCCGAAACATGAAAGAAATTGAACCCAAAAATAACATTACCACCAGCAAACTCAAAACCACCTAACTTGCTATTGCTTCCTTCGATTCCATCTCATATTCTTTCTTTCTTTTTTTTTTTTAACTTTTTTGTAAAAAATAATGTTAATGAAAGTGCTCATGTAACACCTTAATTTGTTTATTTTTTTGTATTTTTTAAAAATTATGTATTTTTGAATTTTTTTAATTAGATGAAATTATAACAAATGAATAGGTTGATAAGGGTGGTAAAACAATCAGTATTCGATAAGTTTTTATCCATCTTGATTCGATATGGGTATTTTTATAAAAAAATTGATATCAAATTAATTCGAGTCAATTTTTTTACAAAAATCGAGGATGGGTCAAAAATAGGTTTTTTGTTGAAAGTTTGATATTAAGGGAGTCTTGCACACAAATATAAAATAAAAAATAATTTTTTATAAAATATATTTTTGTAAGAATATGTGACCTATTTATGTATTCAAATATCATTTTCATTTATTTTTTCATACCTTTTTCTTTTTTTTGTTTTTTAAATTAAATATTTTTTTAACAAAAAAAAAAAAAAAACAATGAATATGGATGATAAAACAAAAAAAAATTAACTTGTGACAATGCATAGACACCCACCTAGTAAGAATAAATCTTGAACTTTTTAGAAAACTTCCATCATTTTTCTCCTATCTTTTCAAAAGAAAAAAAATTTGTAACGCAAAAAAAAACATTTTGATTTAAACCTAATATGCATACTTAAATTCTAATAAAGGAAGGATGCATATATTGTAGTGGGATGTCCATGAATATTCCTAAAAATTAAGAATATAAAAAAATAAAGGCTCATCTTTTTCTACACATTTTCAAAAATTTTATTTTGCCACCCCAAATTTTCACTTGGTTACCACTAAATCATAAAAAAATTTCTAGGTATGAGAAAGATGTATATTGAAAAGGATTTATTTGATAGTATTAAGAGTGATATTGTCATGCCTCGAGACCAATATACAACACGGTCATATTACTTTGAAGTAAAATTCAAAAGTAATACGAAGCCTTCTTTTTTAACCGTTTTAAAATTCTTTCATAAAATAATATACCACATAAAGTCTATATCTTTAATCTAACTAACGATACATCTCTATATATCCAAATACAAACTATATAAAATACAAAACCATTAATAATATCTTATTGGTCAACATTGTCTCCAACAAATAAGTAATTTTTTCTATTTTGATATTTTAGTTTTTCACAAGACTAATCAAACTTATTATTTACTCATCTATAAGGAGAAAGAAAAAGGAAAATGAGAAAACCACAGCTCAATAAGTATAGGCTTAAATATGTTACCTGATTAAGTATCATTTTCATACATATCACATAGATTATTCAAAAATATTCATTAAATCATAATGTTAGAATATTTCAAAAATCATCATGTTATAAAACATTTTGTAAACCATAATACAACATCAAAACATGTCATTTCTTAAATCATTGCAACATATGTTACCATTTGAATACTGTAATCAAACCAAACCATTAATCAATATTTAGAAATCATCGTAAATCATCTTCATATACAAATCATGGATCAATTTTTAAAAATCATCATCCTCATCATAAATCATCATTATCATTAGTTTTTTATTAGTTACGGTCACTGCTATAACCTATAACATTAGTTGTATCGATAGTTTCATCCTCATAATCATTGCTAACTATTATAAATTGCTAGTCAGGACCTTATGCTAACTACTATAACCCATTAGTAAGGTTGTATGATCATTTCTATGTTAACTATTATTATCTGTTAGCCAGAGCCATAAAATTAGTTCTGGTGTCGATGATCTCACTTTTAGGAATGTAAAGACGTAGCTATCATAAAATTGTTTCTTAAATATAAATTATTTTCTCACTTCATTCATAAGCATGATCCATCATTTATATAGCAAAAACATAAAATAATCACATGCTTGATCCTATTTTCATATATTAAAAATAAAAAAAATAAAACATTTACTAATTTAGAAACATAGTAAAAACACAAAATAATCATATGCTTGATCTTATTTTCATATATCAAAAATAAAGAAATAAAACATTTACTAATTTAGAAATATACATATAAACATAGGTTCGAAAACAAGTAAAGTGTGTGTTCTACTTACCTCCTTTCAATTTCATCACTTAGTTTTTCTCTCAAAATAATTAATAGCCTGTTCAAGATCATTTCAACATATCAAAAATTAATCAACTCTTTTTGAGACCATAAATGTTGAAACAACTAAGTTATACAAAAGTTAACTCAATTAACTAATACTGGCAGCCTAACCTTTTTCTATTAAAATGACCATATCTCAAAATATCCAAATTGGAATTAAGATATCTTTAATGCATTAGAAACTAGACTCGATAAGCTTTCTAACCATATATGATCCACCACACAATTCCTTGTAGATTAATTATAATAAACTTTGCAATCCACTTTATATGCTACTACCAGATAGCATATATACCTTCTAATAAAAATTACATATTTATTCATAGGAGACTCCAAATTCAATTTGCTTATTTCATTAGAAAGACTTAATAAGCTTTTCAAAATGTAGCTCAATTCTTAATTCCTTGTATAAAATTTAAAGTAATTTTCGTAATTCAACCCTAATGATACTGTCATACAACCTAATATCCTTAAGTAAAAATTAGATAACTCTTTATAGAAAACTCGGATTTAACTTTCATTTGTTTCATTAGAAAGTAGATCCAACGTGTTTTCCAATGATATATAAGTCATAGCATTATCTAATCCTTTAGTATAAAATATTATTTTAATTTATTGTTGTAAATAATAGCATCTTATTCAAAAATAAATATTTTCCTTTAACCTTTACAAATCTAAATCCCTACTTTTAGCTTTTAAAATTCACTCAATAATCATCATTATATCTTAATCACATGAAGTAAATAAAACCCAATAATTTACCCAAATCAATCATGAAGATTAATGAAATATTTCATACTTTTTCTTGATTTTTTCTCTTAGAACGTCAATTCCAAATAATAGCAATTAACGTAAGATATTTCTTAAATAAAAAATGGCATATACTCACTTTTAGGAAATTAACTTGATTGTAGCTTTTAATTTCGAATCTCCAACTTGATTTTTCATTGTCTCTAACCTTAAGAAAGATGAGGAAAAAAAACTCTTATTTCTTTTCTGTTTCATAATAACGAAGTTTTCTTTCATTTAATATATCAACCTCTTTTTTTTTTACTAATTAAGCTTTTAAAAAACTGATAGACTTTGGTATTAGTCTAGCCCAATTATCATTTAGGCTAGGTATTACAAATATAATTATTATTATTTTTCAAAATATAAAAGTTCCATTGTGAACAATTGTAATAACATAAAATATATTGTCCAAAATTATTTTATAATTTTTTTGTATATAATAAGTGAACATAAAAAAAATCAAAATCCACAACTAATTCAACTCATAATTATTCATATCTAAAGTCTAAACTCCATTCCATTATTACTTACCATCATTGTTATTATTGGTAATAAGCTCATTTCCATTTTCATTTCTACCTTATGGCTTTCAAATAAAAAGAAAAAAAAAATAGTTTGAATAAACAAACGAATGAGATTTTATCTTAATAATAAAGAAAAGGTCAAAATCTAAAGATTTTATATTTAAGTCTCACTGTATATATTTAGTTTAATTTATGTTGGTTGGTTAATTTTTTTATTTAATTCATTAATTTTTCAAAAGATAAAAAGTATTTTCATAAAGAAGAAACAAATAGATGAAACCCAAATCCATCTAAAAGTTGAAGAAAAGCCCAAATGCCTAAAGGCGGAAACCAAAAGGCCAATTTCATTCATTCAAAAATCCTATTAGAGTCCCAGCCCAAAACCCACGACAAAATTTTCCATCACTGTTTTCTCTTCCTTCTCAAAAATACTTCCCTTTCTATTTAAATTTCTCTCTTCCCCTTTTCCAAACAAATCCAAATCTAGACCCCTTCAAAACAGAAAGCCTCGTACTTTTTTCCCTTCAATGGACTCTCTCCAAGCCACTTACAAAGACGAAGACGACGAAGAAACCGTCCCCCAACCATCACCTTCCACCGGTCCGCCACCACGGCAACCACCAATCACTGGCGATCCTCAATACGATGCTATACTTGGAGATGACGTCCGACCCACGAAAGAAATTGAACCCCAAAACGACATCACCACCAGCAAACTCAAAACCACCCATCTTGCAGCGGCTTCCTCTGATTCCATCTCCGAAGAAGATCCCACCACCACCACAACAACAACAGCTTCTGATGACGCCCAAAACCCTGCTATAGTTCCCCGAAACGACGACGAATTCGACGACGATGAAGAAGAACCTCCACCCAAAAAGCAAAAACAACTTTCCTCCTTAACAACTCCTCCCCAATACTCTAATTCAGTTCCCATAATCAACGATGATAACCCCACCGCAGCCGCAGTGGAAAACAACAACAATAACGGCAATGCCCGATCAAATCCTTCCCCTGCAACGAAAACAACGACTGCAAAGAAGTCTAAGAAGAAAAACAATAATGTTTGGGTGACGAAAACGTCACGAAAAGGGAAAAAGAAGAGCAAAGTGAATAACCAGAATGCTGGGAATGCGGAAGACACAGTTTTGATCGCCCCTGTTCCAAGATTCCCTGACAAAGGGGACGATACCCCGGATATGAAAATATGTCTTTCCAAGGTTTATAAGGCAGAAAAAGTGGAGTTAAGTGAGGATAGGATGAGTGCAGGGAGCACAAAGGGGTATAGAATGGTTAGAGCCACAAGAGGGGTGGTGGAAGGAGCTTGGTACTTTGAAATTAAGGTGGTGAAGTTGGGGGAGACGGGGCATACACGGCTCGGGTGGTCTACTGAGAAAGGGGACTTGCAGGCTCCAGTAGGCTATGATGGCAATAGCTTTGGGTACAGAGATATTGATGGGAGTAAGGTGCATAAAGCTTTGAGAGAGAAGTATGGAGAAGAAGGGTATAAGGAAGGGGATGTTATTGGGTTTTATATAAATTTACCAGAAGGTGGGTCCTTTGCTCCCAAGCCGCCCCATTTGGTTTGGTATAAAGGACAGAGGTATGTGTGCGCCCCTGATGCGAAGGAGGAGCCGCCTAAAGTAGTGCTTGGTAAGTTTTTGCTAGTGTTCTGATTAAAGCTTGCTCTTTCCTCATTGTATTTGAATGGATTGGATATGTGTGCTGGTTTTATGTTTATTCCTCTTATTCTTTTTACCATGTCTTTTACCGTTTTTATGTATGCTCTGTTTTGATAATATCTTAGAAGGGAAAGCCGCATTGTACTTACAGAAAAGAAAGTGGTCACTTCCTTGTTATTAATTTAGTAGGTGACATTAGAAAAATGGAAAAAAAAGGTCCAACACATTGCATTTTTAGGGATGGTGCTTTTGATGATTAAGAGTGCAGATTGCATTTTTAGGGATGGTACTTCTGATGCTTAAGAGTCCAGAAAAAATTGATCCCAGTCCCATTATGCATTCATGCATCTATTAAACTTAGTTATTGATTCTATCATTTGTTCTTTTGCATGATTGTCTTCATGTTTTTGAATCCACTTTCCTTTCCAATTTTCTTTCAAGCTGGCACTTTTTTGGTTGCCTTGAAATTCGATAGTTTCCAGAATAATCATCTACTTAATGACAAGTTGAGCATATGAAAGATTTAAGATACATTTATTAATCAATTTTAGAAGTCAGTATATGCACTTTCAAATATTATTACCTGTTTGTGGCATAGGACTGTTATTGAAATGCTTTTTTTTTCAAGGCTTTATTGATAATGGTGGCCAAATTAATGGTTTAAAGTTGCAAAATATTTGCCGTCTAGAGTCTCTGTTAGTAGAGATGACAGTTCTTGGTTTAGTTTGAGTAAATGAGTGAGCATTGAACAGACAACTTGAATCTTAACTTTATTTTTCCGGTAGGAATTGGATTTTGACATGGCTATAGATTTGGTTAGGCTTTAAAGGTGGCATTTGTGCGGCTCCTGAAGTTGATTTCATTAATGTAAAATTTGTAGTTCATAGCTTACTAGAAACACCTGAAGATAGTTCACTGAGTAATTGAAACATTTGGGAAGCATTTTGATTTGGAAAATAGAGAAAATGATGTATATAGTTTGATAGAATGACATTTTTCATACTTGTCCCATAAAGATTGAAGTGCTTTTTGCTAAATTTTAAAATTAATGCTGAGAAATTAAGTGTCACAATTTTTGTATTGTATATTTTGAGTATTGTAAAAAGCAATTGATATGTTGCTAAAACGTAATGCCTGAATGAATGGGTTTGAATTTTGCAAAAGACATATCTACTATTTCTAGAGAATTTACATATAGTAAGTGTTGGAAGTTTGACAAATAAAAGGGAGTTGGAAGATGGGATAGAAGAAATTTTATCAGCAATGTAGCAAATAAAAATTTTAAAATAAACTTTATTGAATAAATTAAGCAGTTTTTGGCTACTCAATATTTGTAATAGTTTTTCTGTTGAAATCATTGTATTAAATGATTCTGAAAATGAGTAATAAAACATCTTCGAAAAATTAAACCATTTTAAAATTGAAATTTCCAATAAATTAAACTTTTAAATAATACTTAATGAAACAACACTGCAGACTCCAAAAATAGATTCCATAAGCTAATAACATCAGTTACAGTTAGCCAATTTTGAATTAATCAGAATTTAACCAAATTCCTTACACAAGATTTGGTAGGAAGGAAAATGGAGGGAAGGGGAAAAGGTGAGAAATGGGAAGGGAAGGAAAGGTAGTTTGTTTTTCCCTCCTCATGTTTGGTATAGGTGATGAAAATTGGAAGGAAAGAAAATATATGAGGGTTGCAAATAAAATGATTAATTTTAGCTAAATGAGTGTTATCCTTCCATAGGTGGAAAATGATTGGATTTTGAAGGAATGGAAATGTGTAAATCTTTCTATTTTCTTTTCCTTTTCTCATTTCCTTCCTACTCGATGATGGAAGATAATCTTTTGGTCAACCTTCCTTCCCATTTCCTCTTTCCCTCCCAGTAAACAAAGTGTCACTCCTAAAATTTGAAGAAAACATAAGTAGATAAAAGATATGCCATACATTGTGTATTTGTTTTTTCTAATGTCTTATTTAATTTATCAATATTCTTTGGTTGTTGTTATGGCAAGTTTCATTTCTTGAAGGGTGTAAGGATCATTTGCTGATTAGTTACTTTGAATTTTTGAAATTCAATTAATGTTGACAAATTATGCTCAAATTCATCCAATTATGCTACTCTTGCACTCCATGTGATTGCTAATGTTTCAAAATTAAAATTTTCTTGCAAAAGTAATGACAGCACACACTCAATCTGTTAAAAAGTATCAACATAGACAAAAGTGATTGACAAAGATATTGACGGAACTAGATATTATTGAGTGGCATTAATGTGGAAAAGAATCAAATCACAAAATTTTAGGTTGGTAGTTTCTTAAACTGAATTCTTAATTAAATAATTCTAAAAATATCTCTCTTTTCGGGAGTTTTCTTTTCTTACTTGAAATTAAAAATTGAAAATAATCTTTATTTGATATATAAATGAATAATAATCATTTTCAATCTTTTTAGTGATAAGTAAATACGTACTACTATTTTATTAAGATAACTTGTCCCCTTGGTTACATGCAACCAATGTTATCCTTTCATCATCTCCTTTCCCCTTTCTCATGGCATCAAATCCAGAAAACTTGTTTTCATTTTTTCCCCCCATCCCCTTTAATCATGCTTCTTCATGTGAACCATGCAATCCAATGTGATTTATTTGAGTTGTTGTAGCTTGTGGTTTTTATGTTGTAAAAGCTGCCATCTTTTCCTGCTATATAGATTTGCAGCAATGGTTTCTGCCTTTTGGGAAACCTATGACCTAACCGTTAGAGGCAGTGAGGAAGCAAGTGAGAAAAGCCAAATAAGTTGTTGTTGCTGGGTACCAAGAGAAAAAAAATGAGCAGTGGTTAAGAAAGGTTTTTGTATGAGTTGGTTTGTAATTTGGTCAAAACAGTGAGGCCATTGAGGACATTTCAAGATAAGTTTTTTTTCAGCCTTTCCTTTCTCTCTGTCTCCCTGATTTGGGGGAATTGAAAAGTTGGGGGGAGGGAGGTTAACATGAACATGGAGGGATACTGGCATTCCCTCCCTTTCCCTCCTAATTTTAGTCTGACTTCAATAAGGGGAAGGTTTTGCACTTTCCCCTCCTTTCCTTTCTTTTCCCTCCCATCTTCCTCAATCCAAATACACTGTAAGGTCTGACCCAAACAAGGGGAAGGTTTCCCACTTTCCCCTCATTTCCTTTCTTTTCCCTTCCATCTTCTCCAATCCAGATACACTGTAAGGTTCTCTAATTATTGAATTAAGGAAAAGGCTTCTCAATAGTAGAGGCTGTTTACTATAAGCTTTGATCCTATTCTCCCCAAACAATATTCATCGGTCACTCCAGTGAACAAACTGTAATTTAGGTCTTTGATTATTATGAAAAGATATAGCAAGAAATGAGTACTTAAGCAGGATTCTGAGAAGTGACGTATGGAAAGTTTGTGCAGTGCAATTTTTATGGGTTGTATTTATATGATCCCATTGGACGTTGCAGTATTCTACCCTCACATAAATCATGTGGAAGATTTGAACAAAAATGTCTGATTATAACACCATTGAATTCTGTTCCGTGATTTTGGTTAAAGATTTTGGATTCTGGCTTTTATATGATCATTGCATGGGTTGCTAGGCTCTTCCCTTTTGGCGCTTTTTCTACGGTATAAAGCATGCCATAATGGGTAAACTTAGAACAATTAGTATAAAGTCTAACTTGAAGCTATCTGAACCTCTCTTATTGGTTGTGCTTCGTTTTTCCTGCTAAACCTGGTCCTGATAATATTTCCAAGTGAACTTTTTATAAAGCATTTTATAAAAAATTAGATTGTTTGTTCAAACCTGGCATTTTAGTAAAAGTCTGGCATGTTGCGACTATATCATGCAGCTTTTAACTTGCATAACCTGTGTCGGTAGGCTAGAGGAAAGACTTTAGTCTGGCACTGAATTCTAGCTGCTATGCTTGAAATGAAATAGATTCATTTTTTAACTAACTTGCCACTGAAATGACTTTATTCTGTGTTTGATGAGGACTTGTCGAGACTATTTACAGTTAGCTATAATGCTGCTTTTCACACGGTATGCTTGAAGTTTCATTATTCACTGTCAAAAAATGTTGACTTTTCATGCAGGAAGTGAAATTTCTTTTTTCAAAAATGGGGTATGCCAAGGAGTTGCTTTCAAGGATTTGTATGGTGGTCGTTACTATCCTGCTGCTTCAATGTATACTCTTCCGCATCAGCCAAACTGTGAGGTGAAGTTCAACTTTGGCCCAGACTTTGAATGCTTCCCAGAGGAGTTTGATGGACGTCCTCTTCCCAGGCCCCTGGCTGAAGTTCCTTATCATGGGTTTGAAAACCGAGTCGGAAATGGTGTATCCAATGAGAAGAAACAGTTGTGAGCTTGCAGCACAGACTAAAACCATTGTGAAGTGCCTGCTAATTTTGAGAGACCATGTCATTAGATTGTAATTTAATTATTTACTCTTGAAATTAGGACTGATAAGTTGATTGATTAGTTCTGTAAACTCTGATTTTTCTTTTAAGGAGAGAAAGAAAGATTAATTTCCTGCTTGCAACACCTAAATCTGCTGCATAAGCTGATCCATATCTTGATATCATTTTATTTATTTTTGTCTTGCTTGTATATCTTGATATGATTTTTCAATAAAGTGCAAGAATATTTTTGACTTCCGGCTAATGACCTCCTTTTTCTTATGTTGAATGCATTTAATGTGATTTAGCTCCTTTTCTGAAAGATTTTGCGTGGATGTCTTTGTGAAATTCTTGATTTTGCATTTTCTACTTTATCTACACAGGATTCCAGCAAAATCTTCCTAAGTTATGGCTTGTATGTGCCACTGGAAATTTCCCTTTGGTTGCAGTCTTCTAGTTTCTCAATTTCACCTTGATTTTGTTGATGCACCTTTTCTATTGATAGAGTGGAAGTTTTGGGTTCTGCTTCTTTAAACTGAGTAAAGCCGTTTGTTTGCAGCAGGAGGCAATTATGCAGATCTTGAAAAATTAAAATGGTAGTAATTATTTAGCTTGTGAAGTGTACTAATCTTCCTCAAACATTGAACTATGATCTTTTTGCTTTTGCTTGTTACTGTTTTGCAGTTCCTGGTAGGATAGAAGGACTTCCTGGTGATTGCAATTATTGGAACTGTCACCTGACAGGTAAATTTTGATTCCCAATTAAATATGTGCTTTGCTGAAAGTGCCAAGATGTTCCAGAGGCAGCAGAACATATATAAATTATGAATCAAGGAAAATGATCAGGTTGGCCTTATTGCCTTTTGGGTGAAATTCTCTAATAAGCTACTTGTTCTTATTTCCTGAATTCCAATTCTATTGGTTATATGACTTTAAAGAGGAGGTGATTTGATAGCTAAACTGTATTTGAAATCTTTTATGGTGAAATGCTATGTTATTAACAATTGAGTAATCATTTGCTTATGTTGCTTGCTTTTGTTTTTACTTTTAAATATAGAAAGCAGTTTTGGCTGTGAAGCTAATTGCTTATTATTCTAAATCTGAAATTGCATATAGTTGATCTCGTAGGCCCAAGTCACCTTGCTTCTGCAAAATTGCTTGGCTTATTGGAATGAATAGAACAAGGCGGAATCAAGAAATTCTAGGACTTGCTGTTTGAATCAGCCAATAATCTTCCATCCGTTTTACTCTTTCGTTATGCCTTTTGTTTCATTGTTAGTTTAAAGGGTCATTTAATTCTACAACTGGTAGAGTAAGAAATCAAATGCTACCATGCTTTGTAGGATAAGAGAGGTACTGACGATAAATAACAATATCGGACTCTATGTGTTTAGTAATTGAAATGGGTATAATTTAAATTTCTTAATAAGGATCCATTGGATAGCAAGTTTGGTGCGAGCAATCATGATAATTTTAGTTTCAAAGCTAATATTTAAGTTATTGCAATTAAAAAACTCGTAGTTGGACTTAAGGTTGCATAACCACCCCATGATGAGCAGTGCATTGATTTGCTCGCCCCTAATGCAGGCGATACGCTCTTTGCCTTTAACTGGTCGGATTGTTCCTCCGGTGTTATTACTTTGAAAAAATTAAAAGCGTTATTACTTTGAAAAAAATTAAATTGCTTAAAGCAAATTTATGTTTGTATACATTAACATGTGATAACATCATAGGATTTCAGTTCTATTGTATCGTCATTCAGGATTAAAGTAATAATTAATAAGGATAGTCGAGGCATTCGTACTTTAAAATCAGATGTGAAATTTTGGATTTTGGATTTATGAAAGATAAACATTGCTTCATATTTTTTAATTTACTTAATACATTCAATTTAAAGTTACATATCTAGTTTCTTTGTTGTCTTACTCTTATTTTTTGCTTTGTGTAAGAGATATTTTCTTAACATGTTCAACAAGTATTTTCTTTTTGGTACATATAAATAACATGACCTGAGATTAGAATGTCATTTGATAATCACTTGAGTATCTATAACAAAATTCTCATGTTATAGTTGCATAAGTGGTGCTTTGACTTGAGGTCACTATTTAGCTTGTATAACAAATGTTATATTTTGATATAACTCCTACATGATTCTAAGCAAGGATGCTCAATAGGCTGGATATTGGGTATAACATGAATCATATGAAGATGGAGGAGTGATTGAGATAGAATTCATCAACCTGAGTGATCAAAATATCTCATTATTCTTGAGAATGATTAATTCATGAAATATTTGAACAAAGTAGAATGAAGTTTGGAATATATTCAAAGATCATTTGAAAAGCTAATAGTTTTGACATTCAAAAATTTTGTGGTTGGATGTGTATAAAGTAGACACTAATCCAAGTTATAGTTTCATCAAGATATAATTATGAAAGAAATGAATTTTACTAAGAAACTATGAACAGATAAGTTAGTCAAATTTGTTTGACTTTTTCTAATATGTAGTGATCACGACACATTATTATATGTTAATTTTAATCTATAAATATGTATTGTTTAATTAAAAAATTAATGATGAATGCAAAAAAGTTTAATTCATCTGATCCTAATTAAAAAAAGATTAAAATATTCATATTTATTTCTAACATAAGAAGAATCTAACGAGTCACACTCAATTAGAAATATTAAGTGAAAAATTAAAATGAACAATTCAAGTTAAGTTAGACTTGATTGAAATAAAGTTTGAAACTTTAGGTACTTAATTAACAGGATTAAAAATTTAAAGGATCAATTTATAAATTAACGAAATATAACTCTCTTAGAAATAAAATGGTTAATATTATTAATGAGTCTAAACTCTAGTGAAATATTTAATATGATTTTTAAATTTAAAAAATTTTTAATATGATACTTGAACTATGAATTTATTCATTAATATGATACTTAGAGGATTGTTTGTCCATCACATTTCAAAATTTTAAGCTAGCCATGTTAGATGTGAGCATTACATTAGTTAACATATTTATAGTTCATATATTATATTAGAAAATTTTAAAGTTTAAGTATTATATTAAATATTTTATTATAATTTAAGAATTATTCATGATATTAACTCAAAATAAAATTGCCGAAATTACTTCATTTATTTAAAGAATATAAAAAGTCATCCTTTTATGTAGATGAAATTGAATGATAAATCATAATAAAACATAAGAGGCAATTCTTAGCGAGCATTAATTATTATCTTCTTTTGAGGTTTTCTAATTATTTTTTCATGTAATATCATTAAGAAGCTAGATAATTGGATAGTTGAAGGTAGGTTACAACTTAACTAGAAGTTTTTTGAAGAATTTATCCTATTGGAATCTACAAAGAGCGTTAGGT
This sequence comes from Durio zibethinus, assembly GCF_047325235.1. Classification (NCBI taxonomy): domain Eukaryota; kingdom Viridiplantae; phylum Streptophyta; class Magnoliopsida; order Malvales; family Malvaceae; genus Durio; species Durio zibethinus. The sequence continues at coordinate 17,519,488 of NC_143176.1, forward strand.
AAAATTCAAATTTTCTTCATGTGCTAGAAACTTGTGTAAAGCAATATTATTGCATGATTCAATTGATTGGAAGTTAAAATTTGAAATTTCCACTACCTACACTTTGATAGACATCGATCTTGCATGATTAATTGCTAACAATATTAACGTATGTTTGGGCATCTCTACTTTATGGTGGTGTAGAATAGTCTTTGAGTTAGAAGATTATAGCACAAAATATATAACTTCAATAAAAAAAAAAAGTCAATGTTTATGATGTAAAATATAATATTTTATTATTAATTTCTTAGGTTGCCATATCATTTTAATATTTATTTCATAAGATTCATAATTATTTTTGCTTTAAATTTTGTTTCACCTAGTGAAATGGAAGAGGTGTGTGTTTGATTCCATCTTTCCAGTCTCGGATGATTCTTATCACCTGTTGTAAAATTCGTGTACTACATATTTTTTCCCCTCTGGACAAGAGGTAAGATACTAAAGACTTGAAACAGAGTTAGATGTTAATTCAACCGTAATTTATGAAATTTCAAAGGTGACATATAAGTGTTTACTGCATTCAATGTGCCTTACCAGTGATTGTTTTTCTGGATTGTATAGCGGTAAATGGTGTTTGGATGGTTTGGCTGATTTGTAGGAACAAATGAAGAAATCAAGGTGAAAATGAAAAAGAAAATAACAAAGGTCAGATCGATCAAATGTAGTGCTCAAGAAGAAAAAAAATGGATGTAGCCTATAAAATGTTCATCCAAATTCCTAAGTATTGCACTCGTACGCTAGCATCTTATAAACTGTGTATCAACTGTTGGCTAGATACTGATGTCCTGCAAATTTTGTGGGAATGGCAATCTACACTTGTAGAACACAATTAGAAAGGAACAAATGATAGAAAATAATAGAATTGTAGGTAAAGAACAACCCAAAAATCGATAAAGAATCCTATTTATCCATCCTGGGAACTTCTAAACTACATTCTAATTAGCACTTTTGTAATCCATGCATTAACACTGCAACAACAGAATGATATTACATATAACGGTATCATTAGATGTTATAATAAAGTGCAATGTTGGACCATCTGCTACAAATATAAAGGAGTGCCTTTGAAGAAGCACTTGAAAAATAAAGCTGATATAGCTAATTTCTCAAGTAATGTTATTATCATCCCTTTCCCTTGTTTCTGTAATCAAATCAGAGCAAGAAGATTACTAGAATTCTTTTTGTTTGTTGATTCTAGTGAATTGGAGAGTTAAGACCCTCTTGAGAAGACAGTGAATGAAGAACTTGGTGCCTCTTGGATGGGAAGGCCAATGTTTTCCTGAAAGAAGGTCTTTTTTCGAGATGATGTATAGTTCGCTTCGCATAAAGACTTTGAAATAAAGGTGAGACTCTCTCCTTGAACTTGAGAATGACAAAGAAAAGAAATCTGTAAGCTATCAAAATCACTATAACAGCTGCTAAATCCCACCACTTTGAATGTTCCAGCCGAATGCCAAGCATGGTTGTGAGGACAACATCACCTTTCAGTTTTGGACCACCAGGTATGAAGCCATCAAATTCAAGCCCCACCATATCGTTCTTGTATGCTCCCTGCATTCTCATTTTACAGAAAGTCAATTGAAATTGTTTGATTGAGACATTGTTATATTCGGGCTCTAAGCTGCTATGCTGCATTTCCCATGCATAATTTTAACTCTTGTAGCCCGTTGCCTTGGATTACAAGGTAAACCTTTTCGGATGGAAGACTAATTTTGGGATTTAGGAGTGCAGCACCCAAACTAATTTTCTGGAACCTTTTCTTCTTTAAAGTGGTTACACAAGCTCCTAGAAAAAATGAGGTTTTTTTTTTTTTTCTTTTATTTATATCTTTTAGCAGGATTTGAGGTACTGTATCAGCAGATAATCCGATTATGTTTCCTTTGAGTCCACAAAAGTATCAACTTAGCTGACATTTCATGCCCTAGACATAATGCAAATGAAACATGGACTAGTATAATCTTGGCTTGTGCTGTTGAGCTTGCTTTTTCTCATGTTTTTATTATAAACTACTGCAATAATATTTGTCAGTTAACCTGTGTTCAGTAAAGTTTTATTTCTTGGTCTAAAAATAAGAATGTTCTCCCCCGTGGGAATCTGTTTTTCCCTTATCTTTTTTCTTTTTTTTTCTGGTTTAAAATTGAATTAAATATCTATTGAATTACCTGTAATGCCCATGCACCATAGTTGATATATGAAACAGGGTAACGCCAGAATATCTTAGGGAGATCAGGCAGCAATCGGAAATACCCGGCTGTCATCATCATTACACCCTGTGTGAAAAAAGATTTCTGATGATTATAAACACATGAAATGCATTAAGACATTAATGGACGAGCTCTTATAAAATTTCTTAAATTACAGTTCTTACTATATAACCAGCTCCAATTATGACTCCCATCATGAAGTTGGGAACTACTGATGCTATCATCATCATGCAGCTCTCTACAGTTGCAATGGAGCTTATAAGATCAAGAGAGACATATGTAAAATGTGAAATTCCTGGACGGAATTTCACCATGTAATAGGTAATTGATGCTGTAGCAAGGGTCATCACAGTCAAGAATGGAAATGAAGAGAGGAAATTTGAGAGTATATAAACAGCAATCCCGTAATGTCCATTGCGCCTTTCTCGATAGAAAACCTATTTTAGAACACCAAAAACAGAAAAAAAAAAAAGGGTTATCAAAGGCTTAGTAACGTTATTCTCATGCTTGCGTAGAAAGCCTCTGCTTACTTGGATTCCTTACCTTAAGTTCTTCAATGAAGGATGGGAAGCCTCCTATAGACATGAATGTCATGAAACCTGCTATGAAACCGGCACAGGCCCCACGAGCTAAGATTGCATTGTAGTTTGTTCCAATATTGAAAAAAATAGTGCCAACACAAATAGATAAGGCTACATAGATTGCTATCCTTAACCAGTAATACCCCAAATCCCTAGACATGTTTACAAAGGACCTCTGTGTCAATGTTGATAGTTGCTTCAACCATTTTGCTTCACTACCATGTTTTTTTTCAATCATGAGTCCCTCCTGAAATACAAATAAGTAAAATCTAAGGAACTCTTCATGTCATATTCTATCTATTTGACATATTTAAGCCAGTTATGAGTAAACAATAGGCTTTGAGAAGGAAACTCATGTTAATCAGTCTATTTAACTTTGGCTGTCTAACAAATCCGAAGGGCATAGGTAGATGATAAAAACCAGTACATCTTAGTAGATGTTTTATGACTAAGTTTGAAATGCTTACAATGGTTGAGATTTCTTGAATTCTTGCTCTTGCCTTTGCCGCATAATCTGAGCTTCTGTATTTCTTAACAAGCAATTCTTTTATCTGTGCTGCTGGTAAGTTTGTCGAAGGATCTAATGCAGTTTGAAATTCCTGCAGTCCATAAATGAGAAATATTCTTAACCATGACAATATTGAGATTAATCAATTGCAGAATCAAAAACGAAATTTCTAATTGGACTTTGCTGGATAATGTAAGCTCCTACAGTTTCACTTTGAAATAATTGGAACTATGTTTTATTTTGAAAATCTATGTGGCTCAAAATGAAGAATATTAATTGGAAAAAAATTCAAGCTTCTAAGACCAACAGAAGTTAATTATAGGGTTTTTGCATGGCCTGGGACCTTGGTTTAATGTTCCTGTTCCTTATTTAATATGAAACTGTCTTACAAAATTGAGATACCATACTGCATTGTTTTGTAGCATGTTAAATCAAGTGAAAATTTTTTTCATAAAATTCAAGGAAACCAAGTGACTGCTAAATTGGAAAATTACTATGTTGCTCTCTTTGAAAAATGAAAAAAGAAAAAAAGAGAAAATGCTACAACATTCATACAGATATTCTATGAGATCCCTTCAGAGCCTCTGCAACAATGTCAAAATCTGAATTTATGCAGCGAAGGAAGTGATCTGAAGGATTTCTCCGACTTGGACATGGAAATCCTGCTTCAGCAAAGAACTGCAAAAATAAACTTTGTAAGTAGAAATGAACAAATTTATTTTCCATGATATACTTTTAATGTGATGCAACACTATTATCTAGGAACAAGTTTGATGAGATTGTCAAGATATTTAAGTTTCTATCATGCATATAGGAAAATATGTATTATTTCATACCTTTGCAGCCATTTCTGCCTCTCCGAAATAAACTTGTTCTCCACTAGAGAGTAAAAACAGGTCATCAAAAAGTAAGAATACTTCACTACTTGGCTGATGGATTGAAGAGATGACAGTTCTGCCATCACGGCCAACATTCCTAAGAGTTTGTATCACAAAAAAGGCTGAGGCACTGTCTAGGCCACTTGTAGGTTCATCAAGAAACAAGAGATGAGGTCTTGTGAGGATTTCGAGTGCAATACTTAGTCTTTTTTTCTCCCCACCACTTACACCCCGTAGGTGCCAGTTTCCAATAAGCCGATCAGCACACTCTTGGAGGCCCATCTCAGTGATTGTTTCCTCCACAATGCCATCAATGTCTTTACTGGTCATTGATGATGGAAGCCTCAAATGAGCAGAGTAAGTTATGGTTTCTCTTACAGTTAGAGTTCCCAAAAGTATGTCCTCTTGAGTCACATAAGCCTGAATTTTCAGAACAGACAACTCTTTAGTGAAGAGCCATGCCATATGAATAGTTGGATTCATTGCTATATTGTTCTTCCCGCACGGAATCCCAAATTTTTTGGGGCAATTCAATTTCTCACATATATATATATATATATATAATTTTATTATTACGATTTTCATGTCAATTTAAAATGATATGTTGGGTACTTACAACACCTCCGTAGTCTAGCCTCTTCTTTCCATTAAGAAGAACATTTCCAGTCATGACAACATTTCCAGAGAGTCTACCTGCATAAATTTCAAAGATTATTTTAAGAACATTTCCAATCATGACAACATTTCTAGAGAGTCTACCTGCCTAAATTTCAAAGATTATCTTGATGTCCAACGTTATCTAAATCTATTGCTGTTTACGTGAGAAATCCTCTACTATATGGATGCAGAAAGGGAAAAGGCAGAGTGAATTGACTAGATGGGTGGATAAATCATTATTCATTTACCATATTCTTGAATTTAGAATTCTCATAAAGATGGAAAAATAACAATGAGGGTTGTTGACAGCAACCAATATCTATTCCTGATTTGTTGACAGAAATCAGGATCTATTTCTTTATTTGTTGGGATCTATTTTGCTGGTCATTACTTAATTTTATTTGTTTTTATGTTTAAATAATTGTTTCCTGTTTTTATGGATTATTCTATAAATATTGGTGTCTCTATATATTTAAGAATTCTCTCTCAATAAAAGTAAGAGAACATTATTTTTTTTTATTTCTGCTTACATGGTGTCAGAGCAAGGTTTGCTCTTGTTCCTTTTTCTTTTCTAATTGCTAAAACAGTCAAAATTGGTATCTCTCTCTCAAGTGGATCAGAGGTGACTTCTAAACTAATTATCTCTCGAGAGTGGATTAGAGGTGACCTCTGAACCAATTACTGCTCTTATTCCAAAGTGCACAATTGCACAAATAGGTAAATTATCTCTTTGCTTTGGGTGCAAAATCAGATTTTAGGCAATTTTGGAGTGTCCGACCATATAAGTGGATGCCATGAAATGTTTTCAACATATAATTCATGTCCTGGAAACCTAAAGATACATATTGCTAAAAGATCACTATCCTCTATTGCTTAAAAAGGAAACATTAACGTCTCTAATATGACACTATTTTTAGTCTTGCATATTCGTAATTTAGCATGTAATTTAGTGTCTATTGGTAAATTGACAAAAGACTTGAATTGTGTGGCTAAATTCCATCTTTCGTATTATGAGTTTTAGGATTTGCTTTTAAAGAGAATCATTGGCAATGTTAAGAAGCATAAAGGCTTGTACTATCTTGAGGAACCTTAATAAGTGAATAAACAAATTTTGGCCTTAAGTGGTGAATCTATTTCTGTTTCTAGTGAAATTATGTTATAGCACAATAGATTAGAACATCTTAGTTTTTCATATCTAAAAACTCTTTTTCCTTCTCTTTTAAAAATAAAGATATCCATTCCTTTCATTGTGAAACCTGTGACTTTAACAATCACACTCATGTTCTTTATCCTAATCATCCATATAGATTTTCTAAACCTTTTTATTTAGCTCATAGTGACATTTGCAGACCTTCGTGAGAAAATAACACAACTAGAACTAGGTGGTTCACAACTTTTATAGATGATCACACATGAGCTTGTTAGGTTTATTTATTCAAGGGTCTGATGTTAAGACAATTTTTTAGCAATTTTACAAAATGATTCAAAAACAATTTCAAGCTCAAATCCAAATTTTTTACACAAACAATGGGAGGAAACACTTCAAATTATTTCTTAGTGATTATCTAAAAGAAAATGGGATTTTTCACCAAAATTCTTGTATTAACACCTCTCAACAAAATGGGGTTGCAAAACGTAAGTCATCTATTAGAAGTTGCTCATGCTATCATGTTTCCCATAATGTTCATAAGTTTTTTTGGGGAAACAATCTTATACTTGATCAATAGTCTTCCTAGTAGTGTTCTCGATTTCAAAGCACCATTGAACATGTTACTGGATTGCTATCCATAAACTAGGTTGTTTACTTTTTTACCACAAAAAGTCTTTGGTTACACGTCTTTTGTTCACAACAAAAATCTATCCTGTGGGAAACTAGAACCTAGAGCTATAAAATGTATATTTATTAGGTACTCTTTTACTCAAAAGAGGTATAAATGTTATTTTCTATCCACAAAACAAACATTTGTCTCATTAGATGTCACATTTTTTTAAAATCAACCATTTTACCCAAAACCAACTCTTCAAGGAAAGATACTAGGTGAAGATACGCTTTAAGATTTTTTTATTCCACTGCTTATAACATTAGCTATTCCTATTGTGTCACCAATAGAAGTTAAGCTAGAAACAGGGATAGATTTATCTATCTTTAGTCCTCAACAAAAAACAAAACTTCGTGTTTATTCACGACGTAAACCATAACCTCAAGAAGACAAACTTTTATGCCCTAGTAGCATTGTCAAGAATCTAATTTGCAAGCAAATTCTGAATCAAAAAATGCTGAACCTACACATCATCGCCAGCGAATATTGATCTACTAGTAAATTCTGAATCAAAAAGTGTTGTGTTTATCGTATCATTACTAGTGAGTACTCTATCTGACGATCTAGACATATCTATAGCACTCAGGATAGGTGTAAGATCTTGTACTCAACACCTGTTGTCCAATTATCTATCCTACAGTGGTTTGTCTACAGCATTTCATGCCTTGATAGAAAAGATTGAGGTAACTCAAATCCCGCAAAATATTTATAAAGCTCTAAAAATCCTAAAATTGGAAGATGCTATACTTGAAGATATAAGAGCACTAAATATGAACGAGATTTAGGATGTTGTGAAGTTACATAGAGATCAAACACTAGTTGGATGCAAGTGGGTGTTTATTATTAAGTATAATTTAGATGGTAGAATAAAGAGACACAAGGCCTGCCTAGTTGCGAAAAGATTTACTCAAACTTTTGGAGTATACTACACTAAAACTTTTGCTCCAATTGCTAAATTGAATACTATAAGGGTATTACTTTCACTAGCTACTAATCTTGATTGGCTATTACTCTAGATGGATGTTAAGAATGCCTTTCTTAATGGGAAGTTAGATGAAGAAGTTTATATGGACTTACCTTTTGGTTTTGAAGAAGGAAACAATGACAGGAAGGTATGTAAACTAAAGAATTCTCTTTATGGTTTAAAACATTCACTAAAGGCTTGGTTTGATCGCTTTGCAAAGTTAGTAAGAAGACGTGGATTCAACCAAAGACAAATAGATCATACTTTTTTTCTCAAACACTTACAACATGAAAAAAGACTATTTTGATCATTTATGTTGATATTATATTGATAGGTGATGATACTAAAGAGATAGAGCAACTAAAGAAAATTCTTGAAAAAGAATTTGAGTTTAAGGATCTTGGACAATTAAAATACTTTTTAGGGATGAAAGTTGCGAGGAGTAGGGGTGAGTAAATGGTCGGTTCGATTAGTTTAGTTTGAAAAAATCAATAACCAACTTAACCGACTTTCATTTAACAAATAACCGAACCGACCGAATATTATTAAATAATCGACCATAACCGAACTGATTAAAATCGGTTCGATCGGTTCGGTTAAATAATCGATTTTTTTTATAATTTTTCTTCCTATTATTAATAATTATTTAACCACAAATTCAACTTAATAAAATTTAAACTTTAATATCATTCAAACTAAATTACTAAAAAATTTAATAATTTCAACAATATTTTACAAAAAAAAAATAAAAATATTTATCTCAATTTTTTTTATTTTTAATTATTAGAGTCGATTAATTCGGTTAATACGGTTATCAATTTTAAAAATTGAAAACCGACCAAATTAATCAATTTAACCGATTTAAAAAATCGATTATAACTAAAACCAAATAAATCAAACCGATTCAACCGAATTCGCTCGATTTCGGTCGATCTAGTCGGTTCAAACCGACTTTTGCTCACCCCTAGCGAGGAGCAAGAATGGTATTGTTATTTTTCAAAAGAAATATACAATTGATCTCTTGAAATAAACTGGTATGCTTGGTTGTAAACCAGTTGATACACCTATAGATCCTAATGTGAAGTTTGGAAAAAAAAAAAAGAAGGAATTCCAATAGATGGGGAGAGATACCAACGATTGGTTAGAAGGTTGATCTACTTGTGTCATATAAGACCTGATATAACCTTTGTAGTTATTTTAATGAGTCAATATATGCAATCTTCATTTAAGGAGCATCTTAAAGCTATGTATCAAATCTTAAAGTATTTAAAGAACATACAGGTAAAAGGTTGTTATTTAAGAAAAATGAATAAAAAAATGTGAAAGCATTTACAAATGCAAACTAGGCAAGATCAATTGAAGATAAAAGATCTACTTCTGGGCATTGTATGAAGATTTAAGGTAATGTTGTCACATTGAAGAGAGAGAAACAATCTGTTGTTGCTCGAAGCAATGTAGATGCAGAATTTAAAACCCTTGCACAAGGAATTTGTGTACCTATTTGGCTGAATAAACTTTTAAAAGAGTTGAAAATATCGACAAAATATCTTATAAAGTTGTATTGCGCTAATAAGACTGCTATAAGTATTGCTTATAATCCAGTGCATCATGATCAAATAAAACATATGAAAGTTAATAGACATTTTATCAAAGAGAATATTGATATGGGAGTCATCTGTATGGCTTATGTCCCTACAAAGCAACAAGTAGTAGACATTTTAACAAAGGAGCTACCTAAACCAAACTTTGAGATACTTGTTGACAAGCTGAAAATGATAAATATCTATTCTCTAACTTGAAGGGGAGTGCTGACAACAATCAAGATCTATTCTTGATTTGTTGACAACAATCAGGATTTATTTTCGGATTTGTTAGGATTTATTTTCCTGATCATTACTTATTTTTGTTTGTTTCTATATTTAGATGATTATGTCATTTTTATGGATTTTTCTGTACATGTTGGTTCCTATATATTTGAGAATTATCTCTCAATAAAAGTAAGAGAACATTGTTTCTTTATTTATGCTTACAAGGATGAATTCTAATATTATGATTAATATGACAATCACTGGTAAACCCATGCCTTAAATAATGGGGAGGATGCATCTATAGCCATTTCAAGTCCAAATGAATGTAATTAGGGTTGCAATTATCCCCACTTATGTCAAGATGTATTTAGCATAGTCCTTATGTCACATGACCATTGTCCTTTTCTTGTATAATCAATCTATTAGAATGCGCAAGGCCAATGCTTATATACCCAGTGATCTTTCCTTTCTTATCTGGCGGAGGAATGAAGCACTACGTCTACTCCTTTTGGAGCCATGATATTTACTTGGAGATCGAGCATGAAATGGGATGGGGATGATGTTTCCTTTTCATATTGACATAACAATTGTAGTGATCTAGGCATCGGGTGCAACTGCAGCCTTCAGCAACCTAAGCCATTTTTTTGACTAAGTAAATTCTTTGTTAGCCAAATTTTTGTCAGCCAAATTTATTGCTGTAGCTGAAGCAAGAAATTAATAGGTAGCAGGATTGATAGTGATAGCCGTTTTAATGGCCTATCTTTGGGTAGTTAGATCAGCTATAACATTTTCTCAAGTTGTTTCCATCTTGTTCAACCAAGAGTAAATTAAAATATTACGATCCAATACGATTAGGAGAACAGGAATCCCTTGTGGGTAGAAACTGAGAGTGGCTGTAGGAGGGGAATTTTGGTTTAAATTCAAACGAGTGTCTAGTTTGAAGTACATCCCAAACTACATTTTTGGCTCTATTTTGCGCCTAGCCTTTTACATAGACTTAGAGAAGAGGGAGATGTGAAATTTCATTCTCATAAAAGATTCTTAGAAGCTCTGAAATTTTTTTTCAGCATTTAATTCAACAGTTTGAACATGTATTCTCAGTTCCAAGAAGAGCGAGGATTGAATCTCCCTTTCGTCGCAAAATGGGAAAACACACCTATAACGTCATGGATGCGTACTAATTAAGAAGCTAGGGCCACAAAAACCTAGCGGGATGAATCCCCCGTGGTAAGACAAGGTCATTAATCTCCTTGCCCATATGCTATCATTAATACAACCATAGGACACCAATTACAATTTACAATCATTGGAACAAATACAGGTTTCCTGTTAGTCTCATTTGAATTAATTTCACCTTAATTTCATACCACTTTCTCATGGAATAAAGCCAAGAACACTCAAAGAAAGAGAAAGAGTCTTAATAATAAATTTAAAATTTAATTCAGTTGATTTATATAATCATTTTTAATAAAATATTTGGTATGAGGTAATTTATCTGAAAAGCACGTTGATGTGCATTCAATAATTACATTGCTTTATTTTGTACCAATTTAAAAATCTTATGTGACAATGATCTTAAATTATTAAGGTCATAAGATTACTACCTAAGGGGGTGATATGATTTTCAACCTAATGTATAAAACAGTTTTATCATCATGAGATAGTAATTTTAATATTATTTTTAGACTAATTTACTTAGATAAAAGATGTACTTAACACTGTTTTAGAAAAATGATTAGAAAATTCAAAAGTTTATTTTTTAATAATTTATTTTATAAAAACGTTTTTTATTATAATTGAACAAATATTTATTTATTATAAAAATAATGAAATTATTTAATAATTTTTTACAAATTATTTTTCATCAAAACTAATTTATATTTTATAGTTTTAAATAAAATAAAATTTAACTATTTTATATATTATCAATTCAATAAGTATTAATTTTTTATTTTTTTAAAGATATTTTGGATATTTTATATTTTATGATCTATTTTTTCATATAATACCAAATTCAGTGATTTAAAATCACTAATAATTTATAATATTATAACAAACATAATAATCTATAATAATCTAAAATCATTGGCAATCAAATTAGCTTGGTATTCTTATTACCATGATAATTAGATCATCACGGTGATCTTGAAAATATACCAAATACTACCTAAGAGGTAAAGTCCAATAAATCTAAATTTTAAATTCCAACATTTATAACATTTTTCTATGATCCCTTTTTGTAATAAAAATAAAAATAAAAAACTAATAATGGCCTTTTCTCAACTACCGAAAGTATGGATTTATGAAGGCAAAAGATTGCAGCACTCATGCATTTGGCTCAATAGTAGTTTGTTTGTATCTCTTTGCTCAAAGCTAAGCTCAAATCCCATCTTCAAATTTGGTGTTAGCTACGCTCAAATCCCATCTTCAAATTTTTTGTTTAAGTAGGGGCATATATGCGTGAATCGCGATAGGTACTAAGAGAGAGGCCAAACCTGCTAATGCATCGAGTAGAGTGGATTTTCCAGACCCAGATGGACCCATGATAGCCACGATCCTACCAGGTTCAGCACACCCATTTAGTCCATTAAGCAATCTCCTAGTAGGTCCATTACCAAAGTTTGGCAGCACCACCGTCAAATCTTCCCACACCAATAACATTTGCCCTTCATCTCTTCCTGATCTCGGCAAGCCTTCCTGATGAGGTTGTGCACCATTATCAACGCTGGCTCCACCACCTGCACCGCCATTCACCTTCTCTATCTCCACCTCAGCCATAAAATATTTGTTAAAAGGACATGTGCAAAGAAACAATGCTGCATATGTAGCGGGAGAAAGGAAAAAGCCAAGCAGCAACAATTCTATTCTTTTGTTCAATGATTGTCAGAAACAGATATTTGGCACTGGGAGCCAGGTTGTTTGGAAAGTAGCTTTGTCACCAAACCTCAATGAAGAAAAGAAGTAAGAGAGAGAGAGAGAGAGAGAGAGAGAGAGAGAGAGAGAGAAATTAGTGAATACAAAAAATAAATGGTCTGGTTCTCTGCTAGGTCGCTACCGTATGTTTGATCAGTAACAGTGAAGTGAATGGCATCAACTATGATCACCAAAACCTAACCCAATGTGCTTTCTTAAATAATAAATAGAGATGTGGCAAGGAAGATGAGATCAGTCAGAAGAGAATTAAATGTGTAGTAAATATTTAGGGTTTCAATTCAATTACATTTTTATTGCGGTGAATTGGAAACTATCATTGAGTTTAAATACTAATTTTAATAAAATTTATTTAATATAAATTTTTTATTTATAATTATAATAATTTTTTTAATTTTATTAAAATCAATCTTTTCATTCATTTAAATAAAATCTTATATGAGAAACCGACGCTGACATGATACGTTGATAAATTGCTGAACATACGTTACAAAATTCAATTTTTGATCATTTAAAAAAAAATCATTTTTAGAATGATTATCTTTCATTTTTAAGACGCTGCTCGTGCAAACTTAAAGGAATAATTGCATAGTAAATATCATAGAATATATTTTGGATTTTGCTGATAGTGGAGCAGTGTCTTTTGTTTCAAAAATAAAAAATATTTCAAAAATCAACAATTTACTTGTTAACTATTGTTTAGAATTAGGATAAATTGATTTTCCTCTCTTAGTTTAATCCCCGCACTAACCCCTTTTGAAACTAAAAAATAAATAAATAAATAAATTTGTCTTTTTATTATAATTTAATATTGAATTTTATGGTTATTACTTTCGATTTGTTGATTTTAAAATAAAAAAATTAAATATTTTGTGTTCATGCATTTAAATGATAAATTTTATCGCTTTACTTTTAATTTTGTTGAATGAAAAGTAATAAAATTAAAATAATTCATAGAATATTGTATGATACAAATGATAAATTTTCATAAATTTTATTATTTTATGTTAAAAATTAACTAAATTAGAAATGCAATGAAAAATTTTAACAAAATTAAAATCTAGAGACAAATTCAATATTAACCCATGTAAAATTTATTTTATTCTTCTATTGTTTTTAATGTTGAAATAATTTTGATTAAAAAAAAGTATTGTTAAGATAATATTTAAGAAAAAATTTTATAATTTTTTAAATTTGGTGAAAACATTCTAACCAATACATAATTTTTTTTTTATAATGATGTCTATATATATATATATATATATACTTCCATTACCTGATAACCCTTGATATAACATTAGGAGAATCGTTAACAAATTGTTTTTTTTTTTCGGTGTTTAAGGTAAATATTTTAGGTTTTTCTTAGAATAGTTTAGTAAGTATTTGACGTACTGCAGGTGAAATAAATTTGTGCAGGAATATTAATTCTTGCAGTCATAAGTCACTTATCACCGACTCCTCGAGCCAACCATACTCCGGCGGCTTCACTCTCGAAGCAGTGTTGCATGTAGGCTGCTGATTTAGATTTAGGATTTTTTTATGATCAATTATAATATATATATATATATTTTTATTTTCATAGAAAAAGTGTTTATGAAGAAATTTAGATGTTTAAGAAAATTTTTTTTCATTTTTTTTATTTTAAAAATATTTGTAAATATTTCAATTCTAAAGTAAGATTTATCCGGACTTTGCATGTATATTTGAATTATTTTATTGCATTGTGCTAAAGTTATAATCGAATCAAATATAAAAATATAAAGTTATATTTGTGATTTATTTATTTATTTTTAAAAGTGTTTAAGTTTGATTTATATTAAATAAAAAATTTTATTTTATTTACTTGAGTTTGATTAATTTAATTGATAAAATATTTACGTTTGATTTATATTTAATTTAATTAAGTCTTTATTTGAATTTTATCATATATTAGGTGCAATGTGATTAAATTTATTATACTATCAATTAAATTTAAATATTAATTTCAATAAAATTAAATCAACATAATTTTTCATTAAATTTTTTTAATCATAATTACAATAATTTTTTTTAATTATAGTTACAATAATTATTTTTTTTTTTAATTTCATTGCTATCAATCTTATCACCCATCCAAATGAACTCTAAATTAAATAAATTTATTTATAAATATTAAATAAATATATATAAATAAATATTTTTATAAATAATAAACAAATTTGACACAAATAAATTTAAACAAATAAATTCTAAATAAATATAAATGAATCTAAACAAAATTTTAAATAAAATAAAATAAAAAATAATTTATTATTATAAATGAGCAATAAATAAATAAATTTTAAATAAATGTATTTATAAATATAAATAAATTAAATATTTATTTATTTTCAATTTACTTCATAAAAATATAATTTAAAATTATTTATTAAATTTAATAAATAAATATTAACAAGCAAAATATATTTACAAATAATTCATCCAAAATTTTTTTAGCTTACACCCTAGAGGATCAATCAATGCTTTCGCTTATGTAATATATTATATGCTTTCTTCACGTTCCAAAGTTCAGACCACATTATTGCAGCTGCAGGCGGTGCCATAAAGCACGCAAATGATTTTTTTTTTTTTTTGTCAGATTCTCTTCACGATTTTCTCCTTTATGGAGATTCAAAACTGTAACAAATTTTCAATATTTGGCTCGGGTAGTATTTATAAGATTACATAAATGGGCATAGTCCTGTTATCAGAGGCTGAAGCAATTCAATTTTCAGATATCATATCACTGTTATTGGAGTTTGTTCAAGTTTTGACATTTTGGATACAGTCCTGTTTAGCCATTTCATGCTGAGAAAGATTTGGATGGGGAGGTCTGGCTGGAATAAATTTGGATTATATGCATGGAATTGTAACCCTAGGAGCCTAACTAGTATTTCACGTTCAGTGCCAAACCATGTTTGAAGGTGGATACCTTTAAACATCGAAAAACAAGAAAATTTAAAAGAGGTATTTTCAAAAAAAATTTTAAATATTTTTTTATTGATAAAATTATGAATTCAGTAATTTTTTGTATATATTATAAGTACACAATAAAAAAAAAATTTGAATTCATCATTGCTCATATTATTTGTTGCAACCTACAAATGAAGATATGAGCTTTGCTCCAACTTCACCATATGTTTACGATTGCTAAGATTGTTAATTTCTCCGAATACACCTCATGTAGTGATGAGCAAAGTCGTTTAAGGTTACCTTCTAATGGAACATCTAATACTGGAAATTAAATGGCCTGCAGTAGTGCTGAGCATAGATCTATCGGGTAAGAAATAGTTGCATCCTCACTTTTCTCTAGTGAATGACTTATCGGGAATATATCTAATTGGAGAAATATGTCTAAATGACAGGATTATGAGAAAAGGTAGAAAAAAATTATTAGAGTTCCCTTTTCATACATCAAATTTCACAAACAAAATTAAGAAACTATTCGTATAAAAAATTTATGAATAAAATGATTATTTTTTTGTGAAACAAATATATTTTTTAGGCAAAAATAAAAAAAAAATACTTATGATCTTTATCATTTTTATTTACATTTATTTATATTTTTATTATACACAAATGGGTATTTAAATTTTAATTTACATTTAAATAAGATTTTAAACTTTAATTTAGTTTTCAAGTAATTAAAGGCACTTGATGGGACATTAAAGGACTGATTTCGAATCAAACCTTTTTTTTTTTCTTATTTATACTAAGATTTTATGTTTATGATATAACAAAAAAAAACTTTAATTTATATTTAAATAAATTTATATTTTTTATTTATAATTAAATAAACCCTTAATATAAATCAATTTTTTGTTTAAAAGAGTTTTTTTTTTTTTTTTTAGCTCATTTTTCTATTTTACTCTCAATGTAGAATGATTGGATTTTAAAGGAGTCAAACTGTGTGAATTTACAAATTTTCTTCCATTATTTCCATTTCTTTTCACCAAATGAGGGAAATTATTGTTTTCCTTCTCGATTCCTTTTACGCCTTTCATTCATTCCATTTTCCTACAAAAGGCCATTCATATTAGCTTGAATTGCATATTTATTTGAAACTACAAAGAGCCTTAATTATTACATTCAAAAGGCAAAGTGACCCTTGCATACATACTTCAATAATCTTGTTACATAATGTTGAGGAAAGTCAATTTGCAAGAAGTGTCGTTCTTATATATCTATATATACTCTTGCATTGTTAATTTGACTTCAAAAATTTTCATTCCATTCAAGAAAAAAAAAATTAATACACTTGATACGTTGACAAGGGACACAGAATGAGGTTCTTTTGAATGTAAAACATTGTAAACATGATATTCATCGAATTAATTAATGTAAACATGATATTGTAAACATGTAAAACATTTTTGAAGTTCTTTTGGAGTAATTAATTAAATAAAACTACCTTTTATTTCTTCCACGTCTGATCACATGTAAAACATTGTAAACATGATATTCATCGAATTTGTAACATGATTTGTATATGGAAATTAATTAGGGTAGCCGAAGATTTAATTGAAGTGTGTTTGGTTTTTTTCTTCCATCATAAGACTCCAATCTAGAATGTTTTATATACAGCAAGGAAATAATGAGGATGGTTTAATTTTCTCGCTAGTTCTTAGCAATGAATATTGCATTCACCCTTATCCCGAAGGAATGTTGCTTCACCTTATCATGTTTGGGGGCTCTAGGTAATCTAGCTGACTAAGTTCCTATTCAATAGCATGATTTGAGGAAAAAAATTTAAAAATTAATCTTAAATTTTATTGTTTGATTTTTGGATCAGTTTTTTTTTTTGTTCAATTCGGATCAAATATAAAAAATTATAGTTTAGATTAATTTTCCAATCATGAAATAAAAAAATAAAAAATATTTGAACCATATCGATTTATATTTTTTATTATTTTTATATAAATTTTAAATTTTTATAAAATAAAACTATTTATTTTATATCTAAATATATTTAAATATATTAAAATAATACGAAAAATAATAAATATTTTTAAAAAACTGATAAATTAAATTTAATCAATAAAGTTCAATTCTAACCAATTTGATTTAAAAAAATTGATTTGAATTTAAATTTAATTTTAAAATTTTATAACATTTTACATCAATAAAAAATTTAATTAAATTCGATTGTATACCTTACCACCGGACTGATTGCTAACGCTTTAACTAAATTGTTATAATAGCTTTGATGTAGCTACCTAATCTAGCCATGCATAGACATCCTTATTAAACCTCTATATACGGTTCAACATCATCGATCGGATTCTACTGGGGATTGATTGAAGAATTACGTGAACCATTTTAATTCTTCCATTGAGCAGTCATTTTTAAAGTAACTAAGAGTGAGCATTCATGGTCCATGTAATAATTTCTTTTCCCAACAGCCAGCATTTAGAAACGACTAAATATTTTCTTCACAATATTTTTTTGAAAATGAGAAAATTCTTATCATAACCTACAAAGGAACTAATCGTTGATATAAAAATATATTTAGAATAACTATAATTTTAACATCTTTTACATCACTCACACATATAAATATATAATTTATCCTCAATAAAATTAAAAAATAATTTCATTAATAGAGCTAAAAAGTTATTACATATATTTTAAAAGGTTTATTTGAATAAACGATAAAATTGATTTTGATAAAATTAAAAACAATAATGAATATGAAGTGATTATTGATAATTTTATAAAATAAAATTATTTTTTATACTTAATTAAGTGAAATTTATTTTATTTTCAGCAAAATAATTTAATTTGCCTTCCTAATTTGTTTAATTTGTGCATGTATAACAAAATTTTAAAAAAATTAAAAAAAAAAAGAATTCTTAAACAATTTGGCTGATTTTTGGTAAAAAAAAAAGTGAGATTTTTCCTAGCAATGATAGGCCGAACCAATTGATAAAAGTTCATTAAGCTGTCCAGAATTTTTACAAGTTGGAGGTGAATTGAGCTGGAATTTATTGTTGATTTTTAGTGCTGTTTCGGCAAAACAGTGCAGAATTCAGTGCACGAAGTCCATGATGTTTTGGGCAGTGCAGTCAATGCAATTTATGCAGAAAATTGTGCAGAACATGCAGAAAATTTAAAGCAGTTTTGGCAGTGCTTAAAAATTGAAAACAGTCTGCAATTTAATGCAGTTTCTATTTCAAGCAGTACTCGGTTTAAGCTCAAGCAGAATTCAGAATTTTTGTGTAAGTTTTCTGTCGGTGCACATGCAGGGGATAATCTTTTAATGACATGGGGGTGAAGCCGAGATTGGTGTTTTTTTTTTTTTTTTTTCATGGACAAGGGAATTTACGAGACCGAGTTGAGGTCACGTTTTCATGAAACTGCCTCTTCTTTCAAGCATTCACATTGAATTAAAATTTTCATGAAAGATTTAAATTTGGAATTGAACTCCTAATCCTGGTAGAGGTGGCATGAGAAGAAGCCAAGAATGTGTGGAATTGACGTTACTACGTAGGGCTGATTTAATTGCTGTATGTCATAACGGTTTTGAGGATTATTAGATAAAATTTTTTTTTATAAATTTCAAAATAGGAGGAGAGTTATCGTTAATATTTTTTTGTTAGGTGTGATTAATTATCTAAAAAGTTTATATTTTTAATAAAATAATAAAAATAAATTTAATGTTTATCAAAAAGATATTTTGGTTTATGAAAATAAAACTGAGTTTTAAAGTCGATTACGTGTAAAAAAAGATTAACACTCTCATCGTACCCATATTAAAAATAGTATCAATTAATCATATATTATCTTTTATTTTTTATAAAATAATCTTAATTCTAATATTTAAATGTAATTTTTTCAAAATTTTTTTGATGAAAAATCTTTTTTCATCTTTTATTTAAGAATAAGATGAAAATTTTTAATATTGAAACATTTTTTAATTCTTCAAAATTTAGGTAGAACTTTAAAGAATATTTTTCTATTTAAAATTCTCACGATATTCTTTAAAATCTAACTTAATATCCTTACATGAAAAGTAATTATTAAAAAATCTTTTAATATTTAGACAGGGTCTAAATAATTATTTTTATGTAAGCATATTAATCATTATTTTAGGATAAAACTGATTTTTAAAATTATTGAATACCAATTCATATCTTATTATTATAGGATATTATCATAATGTATAGATCTACATACTTATCGTTAGTTATGATTTTAAAAGTCACTACTAATCTTTTTTATTTAAGTGCGATTGCCACATCATTGAATAGGTATAAAAATACAGTTATGCATTAGAAAAGTTATAGTACCCCTATAATGCCCATTCAAAGGATAGTATCAATTTGATTTTGTATTATCCCAGCCTTAAAAATCTTATTATGTAATTAATCATTAAAAATTATTCTTAAATTACTTTAATATGTTGATAATAATTTAAGAACATTTTTTCATCTTAAAAGTATTCAAGGAAATTATTTGTCATGTTTTAAAAAGGTTTCATTGTAATATTCATTTAATTTCTCAAAAAAATTTATTTAGCATTGAATGATATTTAGAACCATAGTATAAAAAAATTTTATCTAAATTCTCCAATATATTAGTAAAATTTTTTAAATTTTACGTAGGAATTTATATAGTGTAGATACTAAATTTGTCAGACTTTTAGTCAAGTATCGTTTTAAAGTTTGTCGCGTGTATTGGGTTTTTCAGGCCCAGGCCTGATTTCGATTCGACTAGGCTCTAAGCCCAATTTTGGCTTAACTGGTCTTCAGGCCTAATTTTGACTCAATTGGGCTTCAAGCTCAATTTGATCCAACCAGACCCGAAGCCCAATCTCATTCTTTAAGCTCAAAACATATTTATGCTTTTATTTTTTTTACTTTAATATTTATTAATTAAACAAAAAATATAATTAATTAATTAATAAAAAAAAGACAAAACAAGGGTGTTGGTGTTCGACGACGCTGTTTAATCGCATCAGACTAGCCACCATTGTGACCAGTAACCAAACAACCCACCAGACCAGCCACCCCTTCACCAAAGCCCTACAGCCGCCCTACAGCCCCTAGACCACCCACTGTCCTGAACATATACTTGGCCCTATAAAGAACCCAGCTTCCTTCCCTTCCAAGCTCTCGGACACACATACACAGACAAGTATCTAAACTTTTTACACTCAGAAGACCTCAGTCCCCCACCCAGAAACCTTAATTTGCCTACACCCAGAAACCCTCGAAATATCCAGACAGTTCCTAAACACCTAACTCGAAAAAAAAAAACAAAAGCAACACATAGTCCTCCCCGTAGAGAAGAACCTCAGCGTCAAAACCACCATGCAACAAGCAAGAGAAATCATTAGTTTAAGTTATTCAAAAAAAAGAGAAAAAAAAACTTCAAAGATCGATTCGCTACTATCGAGGCTCTTTCCAGTAAAAAAAGGGTCGAATTCGGAAAGGGCGTTGAAGGAAATTTTGGATGATTTTTTGATGTTTTTCGATTACTGACGACCACCGATGACCATCGACGACGACCATCAATCGCGACCCAGACCGCGACCGACGCGACGGTACGACACTGGACTCTGGCCAAAGTCAGAGAGAGTTTGGAGAGCTAGGGATTTTTTTTTCTCTGAAAGAGGGATAAAATGAACTAAAAAAAAGTTAACTTTTATAGAACAACCTAAGAGTAAAACGACGTCATATAAAGTAGAGAGAATCCACGCATTCCTGATTACCCAACCCGAGATCTGCGCAAATTGACCTGCCAACCCACCTTAGCCAGCCTTCAGCTTGTCCAAACGAATCGCAATGAACTAGTTTGGATCGATCCGAACCCCTATAAACAGAGCCGACCAGACCGACTATTGACTGGTTCGGTTCAAGTTTTTTTTTTTCAAATTTTTTTATTTTTATTTTTATATATTATTTATTTATATCATTTTTAATATTATTATTATTGTTATTATGCATACTTTAAAACTTTTAGAGTTTATTAAAATAAATACTTTTGGTTTTATAGTAATAATTAACAATAATAATAATTAAATGACAATAACAATAATAATAATGGTTTAAAAGCTTTTAATTTCTTTTATTTAATAATCCAAGTATTAAATAAAAAATAAAAAATATGCATAATAAATAAATAAAAACTTCTCCCTGCCTAGATGTTGGAGGGAATACAATTATACTTTAAATAATGATAATTTCGCCTAGATGTTGGAGAATTATTATTAAAAAAAATTAAATAGATTAATATTTACTATTTATAATAAAAAAATTTTTATTTTCTTGAAATTTACAAAAATCGAACTTGCTCCGAAAGTCTGCCTAGATGTTGAGAATTTTTAAAGATGTTCGCATTTTTTTTAAATTTCAAAAATCAAAATTCTGAAATTGAAACCCTAAATCCTTCAAACCCTAAAACCAAACTTTAAAACTCTTAAACCCTAAACCCTAAAATTAAATCCCTAAAACATCCAAACCTTAAAATTAAAACCCTAAATTCAAAAACCAAAAATCCAAAATCTCAAACCCTAAATTCCAGTCTCTAAACACTCTAAACCCTAAATTAAACCTTAAACCCTCTAAACCCTAAAAATCGAAACCCTAAACCCTCTAAACCTTAAAAATGAAACCTTAAACCCTCCAAATCCTAAAATCAAACCCTAAATCCTCTAAACCCTAAAACTAAAATCCCAAACTTCAAGCCCTAAACACGAATCCCTACAATTCAAAATCCTAAACCCTAAAATCCAAAGCTTAAAAATCCAAATTTTTAAAAACCCCTAAAATCCAAAATCCCAAACTCCAAAATCCAAAATCTAAAAATCCAAAGGTAAAGACCCAAATTTAATACACATTTTCAAATCTTCAAATCTTAAGACCCTAACCTTTAAAACCTCGACTGAAGCTCTAACCAAAATCATGTGAAAATCCTAAGGGCATGTGAAAATCTCACTTAAAGCAATTTGTTTCTGAATGTCGCTTAGATGATAAGGTATTTAGGAAACTTTTTTTCATTAAATTTTTTTCACATGATTTCTTAATTCGCATTAATAATGAGATTATTAAATAAAAAGTATAATAGTAAATTGGGATCTAAAATATAACAGTCACACATAAGCTTTGCTAGATGTTGGAAAGTCGATGTGGTCTCATTATACTTAAGAGCCTAATTTTAAAATTGCATTTCATCTTGCATAATATCCATTGGCATATATATGCATCATTATATTATTGTTGACGCTCATCTCGTATTTCTCTGGCTTTAATTTTTATTTGTTACCTGACAATACCATTATTTACTTTCTCTTATAAAATATTTTACAAGACAAAGATATATATATATTTTTAAAGTTGTGATGTTATAAAATAAAACAAAAATAACATTTCAAAGGAATAATTCTTGGTATTCTACTTAGATGTTGGAGAGTCACCGATAATTATCTTTCACAAATAGTGTTATTTTTATTTTAAGGGATATTACATTAAGTCTCAAGTGAAAAAAGTTATCTTAAGTTTTGCCTAGATGTTGCAGAATTTTAAGATAATTCTTTAACTTAAAGATTTCTTCAATATTTCTAAAAAAGAATTTTAACCAAAATTTATTTTTTTAAAGTGAAGGGAATTAGTGTTAAATTTCAAATTGAAATCATTTTTATCCAACATCGAAAATAGTGCATAATTAAATGGTACCAATTTATAAGCGTTGTAGGGGGTGTTAATCTTTTCCCACACGTAATCGACTCCCAAACGCAACCTAATTTTTGTAAATCAAAACTTATCTTTTTGATAAACTTTAAACCCTCTTTTATAGTTTTATTAAAAAGATAAACTTTTGGATGGCCAATCACACCCTAACAAAGATTGGTGGTGACTCCCTTTTTATTTTTTCGATTATTAGAACTCTTTACGTCTGATGGTCTCAAAATCGTTACGACAGCTTGGTGACTCCACTAGGGATATAAATTAGTTGAGAGTCAAGCCAAAATTTTAATTATGCACTATTGACAATGGTTGGATTTAATTGGTTTTATTTGGGTATTTAATTTACTTCCTTTATTTTATTTTTCAAAAATATAGAGGTTAATGAATAAAATAAATTGTATGTTAGTTATTACTTTATTTTGGTTTTGTGTTATGATTTATTTATGTTATGTTGATTAATATATCACTTTGCACACATTTTGCATATTCATTCGTATGCATGAGTTCTAGACCTGAGCTCTATTCCTTTTAAGAGAAAGTAAAGTAGCTATGCTCTCGTGAGGTGATAAACTTCGCATTTGCTAATGAAACACTTTCACTCAGATTGAACCCATTTCATTAACAGCATGTAATAGGTGAGGATCAGAAAGCCTTACTAGTCTATAACGGACAATGATGTGAAGAATAGTCTGGGAACCTTTAGACACGTAAATCCTAACCCAGCATATAATGAGCCGTAATGTTCGACCTTAGGATAGAGCCATGCTGTCCCTTTTACAAGAAAATTACCTAAAACTAAGACACTATGTATATTTTGTTATGTCATATATTATACTTGTTTATTTATTTACTTATTTATTTATTTATTTTATTTACATTATTGATTTGTTTAATTCTTTTGTTGTCTTCAATTTTGCTGCATGTATCATACAGGTACAATATTTCTTAAAAGGTACTATTTTAGACCAATCTTCAGTAAGAAAACTTTTAAAAAACTTAAAAAATATCATCCATGTGTAAAAGCTACTTAGAGGTTAAGAGCCAATCAGAAAGTACTCAAAGAAAAAAAAGAGATTGTTTAGTAGATGGTCATATATCAATGCTACCACAGTTAGTATATGTAGATCTTAGTCAGAATGATATATCAAAATTGGAAGCTATTTGGAAACAGCGAGAAACAGAGAAAAAATTTCTTTTCCAAGAAATACACGGATATGGCACTACTTTATCGATAAAGATTGATGAACAGCTGATGAGAGTCGTAGTACAATTCTAGGATCTATCCTGTCGATGCTTTATGTTCAACTAATAAGACTTGACCTTCACGATTGAAGAATGTTCATCTTTACTCCAGATAGAGTTTGTAAATCAAGATAAGATCTATTGAAAAGAGTAGAAAACTACTAGATATAAAAAAAAGTCTGCCAAGATCATGCAAATAGGGGTTGAGGAGATAGACAAGCATAAGAAGGAAAAAAATAAGGTTGACACTATTCCATCAACTTTTTTGTTTGAGTATGTAAAAAAGTATATTGATACTGATCAAGGGTTGGATGTGTTTGCTTTGACCATATATGGATTGATGATATTCCCTAAGGTGTTAGGACATATAGAAGCATCAGTGGTTGATTTTTTTGAGCAATTGGATAAAGGTATAAATCATTCACCAACTATTTTGGCAAAGACGTTAGATCACTTAATTTTTATCAAAAAAAATTGAGGGACGATTTATAGGGTGTGCTCAGTTACTGTTTGTTTAGCTCAGAAGTCACTTTGGGAAAAAAAAAGACATCATTTCGGCCATTCTCCGTTCATTGAGTTCCCATCAAGGAATTTATTGCTAAATAATGGAGGAAAGATTGGATAAAAATCAGTAGATGTCATTCTTTCTAAAGCTCATTAACAAGGATGTAACATGGAAGGCATCATGGATGCTCCCTATGGCCATCTTGTATAGTTATAAAAATGAGTCATGGGTACCTTTGTTAGGAATATGGAGGGTAGTGAGTTATGTACCTCTTATGGTTTAAAGATAATATGACTCACGGTAGTTCATCCCTATGACTCATAGACTCAATTCACTCGAGTTTGATTATGAGGCACCCGATTACATGAAAATGGTTCATGAAATCATCAAAACATGAAAGCAGGTCAACCAAATGAGCTCAGCTAGATTTACAGATAATGTTGCAAAAAGTTACCTTACGTGAAGGATAAAAAAGGTTAACGAAATTAGGGCTCTACCAGTTGATGTTTTAGAAAAGTTACCAACTCTTATTTCAATACCAGTATTATCAACTTTTGAGATTGCCCAAAAAGAGTTTGAGATTGAAAAAAAAAGGTTAGAGAAAGAAAATATGGTTATGATAGATCATGTTAACCAACTAAGATATGATTTAATGATAAAAGATGATGTAGTATAGAAGTTAACCAAGAAACGAAAGGTATTGAAAGAAGATCTACAAAATCTGCATAAAAAAAATTAGAAATTAAAGTTGGATAGTAGACTTTTGAAGGGATCCAAGAAAGATATGAAAAAATTAAGAGATATGATAGAGTATTAAAAGAATAAAGCTTAAGAGAACAAGGAAATGATCACTGCACTTACCAAAAAATAACATGAATGGAAAGAAAAACTTTCAGCAGCTTCTGAAAAGGTAACGAAGTGTAAGAAAAAAAATGAAAAGCTAAAAGTCGAACTAAGGAAAGAACATAATAGGAACTCAAATTTGTACAATGAAAAAAAAGCTTTAGAGTAGGAATTAATGAGCTTGAAGCTTCAGTTGATAAGCAATTAGAGTTATATAGACAAGATTTTGGCTGAATGACAAGAGAGAGAGGATTATTGGGCTCGTACTTGCAATATAAAAGTAGATACTTGAGAGATATAGAGAGAAAAAAGTTTAGGGAGGTAGCAATACATTAAACATTTGACTGCTCAAATCTATAAGATTGTTCGAAAAATAGACAACATGGTCGAAAGGACAGAGGCATTGAAACGAAAGATCATACAGACCCAAGGTTATAGTCAGAGATTATTGAATTTTTTATGTGAAACTAGGGAGCAACATGCTCAAATCAAATATTTTTATGGTTTTAATGCAAGGATGATCGGATGATGTATAAAGACTCTCATGGTTAATGAAAGTTTTTTTTTGTTTCGATTGATCTAAGACAATACCCTAATTTGCATTACATTCATTTCATGTATGCACTTTAATAAAAGTAAATACTAACAACAATAACAACGATATTATATCATGCGATCTAATTCATGGTTAATAAACTAAGGTTCAAGGATAACGAAATCGAAGAATCTAAGTTAGTTGATCTCGCGCAGATATAATACTCGTTCTTAGGCTCGAGTTATGAAAGAAAAAAACGTAGTTAGATTTGAAAAAGTTGAAAAGGCACAAGAGAAAATGAGAAAAAATGTGATGGATATACAACAAAGTATCAAAGCATAGATGGTTGAATTAAGACAATTACTGTCTAGTTCATTGAAAGGTAAAAGAGTTGTTGGTGCATAAAAGATAGGGGAAGAGGTTAATATGAATGAGCCATTATACCCTCCGGGATTTACCTCGTCTCAAGCTCAAGTTCAAACTTTTCGGGGTATACACATACGACCACCAAGCGTGTAACCATACCCCTATATCAATCATTCAGCAAGTCAACAATCGACCTACTTGAATACTAATTCAAGACCTATCCCAGTCAATCCCATCATAGTGTCAAATCTTGATGACCCTATTAAACAAAAAAAGTCTCGTAAAATGTTAGAGCCTATTATAAGCTCAAAATATGAAATAAGTATGATCAACTTAAAGAAAAGCTCAAAGCAGTAGAAAAAAAATGATATCTATAGGGTTGTTAACGCTACTAAACTGAGCCTGGTGCCTAACTTGGTTATTCTGCCAAAATTTAAAACCTTAAATTTTAAGAAATACGATGAAACAAAATGTTTTTTTGCCCATATTACCATGTTCTATAGAAATATGATGGCTCTTATCCATAATGACAAACTCTTGATACACTATTTCCAAGATAGTTTAACTGGTTTGACAGTAAGATGGTACGTGCAGTTAGATCAGAGTAAAATTTATACGTAAAAAGACTTGGCCAAAACTTTTATTGCTCAGTATAAGCATGTCCTTAATACAGCCTCTGATAGGCTGTTGTTACAGAATATGAAAAAAAAAATCAATGAAAACCTTCAAGGATATGCACATCAATAGAAAGATGTAGCAGTCCAAGTCCAACCACCATTGACTGAAAAAGAGATAACTGTGCTATTTGTCAACATGCTGAAAGCCCCATACTATGATAGGTTGGTAGAGAATGCCACAAAAAACTTTTTTGATATGGTAATCTCAGGAGAGATGATAGAGAGCACTATCAAAAATGGTAAAATTGAAGGGGCCGAAAAGAAAATAACAAGTTCAAAAAAAAAAAGAGCATGAAACACATGCTGTCACTCACAGAAATCTCTTGCATTATTTTTTTATCCCATATAATCCAAACCCTCCATACCCTCCTTACTACCCTGTTACCAACCAAATTTTTTAACAACCATATTATTATCGAGCACCTCAACAACCACTACCCAGATCAAGCTTTAGCCCTTAGCCATCCAATTATACCTTTACACCTCCAACTCAATCATTTGCCCAACCAACCAACCTAAACAATAATAAAAGAAACTCATAAAATAATAACAATCGAGAAAGACCTCATTTTGACCAAATTCTCATGTCTTACACTAATTTGTACTCTCAGTTAGTAAGAGCCTATCTTATCACTCTTTTATAAGCAAAACCATTAAAACCACCTTACCTAAGTTGGTATGACCCTAACGTTAAGTGTGATTATCATTACGAGATTACATGGCACTCTACTAAAAATTGCTTAGCACTTAAACATAAAGTGTAAGGTTTGATAAATGATGGGCTTTTAACTTTTGACACCAAATTCAAGCTAAATGTTAGTGGAAACCCTTTGTCAGATCACACTGAAAGAAAAATTAATATGGTGGGTAAGGGAAAAGATGTAAGGATTAAAAGATGCGTGGAAGAAATAAAGACCTCTTTTAAACGAGTGTATGACTATTTATGTGAGACAAGCATGATTCAACTACTATCTTTAGATAACAATGAAAGTCATGAAAACCTCAACCATTTTTGTAAGTACCATAAAAGATCAATTGGATATTCGATCCAAGATAGTGAGGTCTTTAAACGAATATTTCAGAGCTTGATGAATGAGGCCATCATTGAGTTTTATGATGAATATGATGAAAGCAGTGTGAATATATTGGGTGACGAGCATCTTGGCAAGCCTTTTATCCCTAAACCTCTTACTGTTTATTATGATGAGAAATCAGAGCCCATAACTGAGAAAACCATCCCTTCTTATAGGACACCAATGACCATTTATGTCTCTAGTCCATTCTTTTATCAGATTGACAAAGCAGTCCCATGGAAATACAATTATGATGTGGTGATGTGAGAGCCTGATGTGACCTCAAATGATCTAAATATAGGAAATACTACCAACATAGCTAGAATAGGAAGAATGACTTAAAGTGGTCGGATTTACACTCTCGAAATATCAAAAAGAGCTAGAAAAGGGAAAGGTAAGATAAGAGAAAAAGACATAAAAGAAAGCCAAGATTCTTAGCTGGTGGTAAGCTCAAAAATGTAAATTAACAAATCGGTGTCAAAAAAAGAAGCTTGTGAGTTTCTAAAGATCATTAAGTATAGTGAGTACAATGCGGTTGACCAGTTAAACAAATTGTTAGCTCGTATTTTTTTACTGTCACTACTATTAAATTTTGAGTCGTATAGGAATGCTTTGTTGAAAGTGCTCAACCAAGCTTATGTCGAGCATAATATTTTTGTTGAAAAAGTAGATCATATGGTAGAGAATATTATAGCCCTAAATTTTATCACCTTCAATGATGACTAAATATCTCTAGAAAGACAAGGTAGTGTTAAGGCTTTGTACGTTACTGTCAAGTGTAAATCCCACACTATAGCTAAAGTGCTGATTGACAATAGTTCGTCTATTAATGTTATGCATCTAATGACATTGTCAAAGCTTTCGGTGGACTCTTCTCATATGCAAAATAGTCATATGATCGTAAAAGCATTTGATGAAGTGCGAAGAGAGGTAATTGGTGATATAGAGATTTAATTACAGATCGATTCATGTACTTTCAATGTCATATTTCAAGTAATTGACATAACTCTTACATATAGTTATCTATTGATAAGACCTTGGATTCATACTACTGGAGCTGTACCTTTATCTTTGCACCAGAAAGTAAAATTTCATGGAAGAAAAATAAGTTTATATAAATGGTGAGGAAGATTTATTGGTAACAAAGACCTTAACTACTCCCTACATTGAGGCGACAAAATAAGCGATCGAATGTTTATTCAGAGCTTTTGAAATAGCAAATGCTACTTATGTCAAAGAAAGGTCAAAGATACTGATCCCTCAATTGTTAAAAGCTATAAATATGATGATCAAACAGATTACTGGCAAGGGTTGGCGAGCTAGACAAGGCTTAGAAAAAGCTTTACAAGGAATCACAAAAGCATATGCTTGTTTAAAAATAAAGAAAGTTAGAGGTTAGGCTATAAGCTTACAGCTACTGATAGAAAGAACATAATGCTGAAAAAGAAAGAAAAGAGAATGGCACACTTCAAATGGCAAGATTTGATTGATAGAAAAATGGTGTTCTTTTATTTGTATGAAACTTTTTATTCAGGCAAGCATGTCTATCATGGATCAACGGAGGTTGAACAAAGGGAACCAGTAATGGGATTAGAGAAAGCCTTTTCTCGATTTTAAATTAAAGCAGATGAAGGAGTCATGTAGGATGAAGAGATCTTTTTTTTCTTTTTAGGTTAAGAGATTCAAGAATGGTGTGCTGTTTTGTTATCCTTGAACCTTTTAACTTAAAAATTTCAATTGCTTCTACCCAAGAGCATACGGAGGTTAAATGTATGGGCTTATTTTCATTGTCTTAATAAAATGATGGATGCAATTCATTTCACTTATACCATATTCTCTATTTTTCATTTTTTTCCTTTTTCATTGCCATCCTCTTTGCCCTTGCAAAGATTAGTATATATTTCTTTGTGATTATACCCATTTTCAGGTTTTCTAATAATAAACATTATGGAAAATCCAGGCAATAACACTGGGTTTGATTTTAAAAATTCGATTCACATTAGCGAGCTTGATAATGATGTTGATTTAGAAGACTATGATTTGTCTCATGATTTGTTGAAATGAATGAAGCAAGAGGGGAAAATTATAGAGCCCCATCAAAAATTAATTGACTTGTTGAATTTAGAAGATGGTGAGGATAAAAAAAAAAGTTAAGATAAGTATTTTATTATCATCGATTGAAAAATAGAAGCTGGTGAATCTGTTACAAGAGTACATGTATGTATTTGTATGATCTTACTAGGATATGCCCGGACTTAGCACAGATATGATTGAGCATAGATTACCTTTAAAATTAAAATGTCGATCGATACAGTAAAAGTTAAGACGTATGAACACGAAAATACTATTGAAAATAAAAGAAGAAGTAAAGAAGCAATTTGACATTGGTTTTTTAAAAGTAGCCAAGTACCCTAAATGGGTAGCCAATATAGTCACAGTTCCTAAGAAAGATGAAAAAGTTAGAATGTGTGTGGACTATCGAGATTTAAATAAGGCTAGCCCAAAAGATAATTTCTTATTACCACATATTGATACTCTTATGGATAACACTGCTAAGCATTTCACTTTTTCATTCATAGATAGGTTTTTCGATTATAATCAGATCAAAATGGCTTACGAAGATACAAAAAAACTACATTTATGATAATATGAGGCACATTTTGCTATAAAGTCATGCCCTTTGGGCTAAAGAATGTTGGTACCACATATCAAAGAGTAATGGTCACTCTTTTTCATGATATGATGCATAAGGAGATAGAGGTACATATTGATGATATGATAGCTAAATCTTAGGAAGACGAAGATCATGTTGTTAATCTTAAAAAACTCTTTGAAAGATTACGAAGATACCAGTTTAAGTTGAATCCAGCCAAATGTACCTTTAATGTTAAATATGAAAAATTATTAGGGTTTATAGTCAGTGAAAGAGATAAAGAAGTAGACCTTGATAAAATTTGAGCAATTTAAGAGTTGTTAACGTCATATACACAGAAGGAAGTGAGAGGCTTTTTGGAGTGATTGAATTATATTTCTCGCTTCATATTTTAACTCACCTCAAAATGTGATCCAATCTTTAGGTTGCTTCATAAAAATAATCCTGATGAATGGGATGAAAAATGCCAAAATACCTTTGAAAAGATTAAAGAGTATTTGACAAGCCCATCAGTGTTAGTACCATCAATTACAGGAAGGTCGTTGATTTTATATCTAACAATTCAAGAAAAATTAATGGGATGTGTATTGGGACAAAGAGATAAAATTGGTAAAAAAGAGCATGCTATCATTACTTAAGTAAAAAGTTTAAGGAGTATGAGGCTAAGTATCCCCAAATGAAAAAAATATGTTATGCCCTAGCTTGGACTACTCGTAGACTCAGGCAATACATGCTCTATCATACGACTTGGCTAATATCAAAATTGAATCCCCTCAAGTATATTTTTGAGAAATCATCTTTATCAGAAAGGATAACGAGATGATAGGTGATGTTCTCATAATATGATATTGTGTATATGACAAAAATTCATAAAAGAGAGTGCAATAGCTGATTTTCTTACTGATCGAACTACAAAAGATTATGAGCCTATGAAGTTTAAATTTTTAGGTGAACACTTGATGGCAATCTTGCAGGATAAAGATGAAAATCCTGTAAGAAAAGTATGGAAGATGTTTTTTGATAGGGCATCCAATCTAATGGGGCATGGGATAGGGGCAGTGTTATATCTCCATAAGGAAATTATTACCCTTATACTACGAGGTTAGATTTCAATTGCACAAACAATGTTGCTAAATATGAAACATGTGTCATGAAGTTTCAGATAGCCATTGAAAAAAAGATTGAAACATTAGAAGTATATGGAGATTCAGCCTTAGTAATTTATCAACTAAAAGATGAATGAAAGACCAGAGACCTGAACTAGTGTTATATTAAAAACACATAATCGATTTAATGAAACATTTTAAAGAGATCTAATTTCAGCATGTTCCCCAAGAAAAAAATCAGTTTGCTGATGCCTTGGTTACTTTGACAGCAATGTTTAAGTTAAATGAAAGTACGAGAATTCAGCCCATCAAAGTGCAAATAAAAAATTCACTAGCCCACTATTAAAACATGAAAGAAGAGATAGATCGACAATCGTGGTACTATGACATTGTACAATATATCAAGTGTCAACACTACCCAGAGTAAGCTTCAAAAAATATTAAGAAGATCATTTGAAGATTAGCAGTAAGTTTTGTACTTGATGAAAAAATCCTGTATAAAAAGAGTCGAGACTAGATTTTGCTAAAGTGTGTCGATGCTATAGAAGCAAGAAGAATACTTGAAGAATTACATAAAAAAATTTATGAAACACATGCTAACGAGCATATGATGGCCAAACAGATTATAAGAGCTGGTTACTACTGGTCTACAATGGAAAATGATTGCATCAACTATGCTAGAAAATGTCATAAATGCTAAATTTATGCAGATAAAATTCATTCCCCTCTAATCTCGTTGTATATCTTGGCACCACCATGGCCTTTCTCCTTGTGGAGAATGGATGTGATCAGACCCATAACCTCAAAAGCTTCAAATGGGCATCGATTTATCTTTGTGATAATCGATTACTTTATAAAATGGGTAAAAACAGCTTCGTATGCTAGTATTATACAATCAGCGGTGTGTAGATTTATAAAAAAGAGAGATAATATGCTGGTATGAGCTCCTAGAAAGGATCATCTTGAATAATGCTAGTAACAGGAATAATAAAATGATAAAAAAATTATGTGCACTATTTAAGATAAAGCATCACCATTCAACATCATATCGTCCAAAAATGAATGGTGCAGTGAAGGCTGCAAATAAAAATATCAAGAGGATATTGAGAAAAATGACTGATATATATAGAGATTGACATAAAAAATTACCTTTTGTCATACTTACATATAAAACATCAATTCGAACCTCCATGAAGGCCACCTCATTTTCACTAGTGTATGGCATGAAAGCTGTACTACCGATTAAAGTAAAAAAATTTTTCCTGAGACTTTTGATGGAAGCAAAATTGGATGAAGCAGAATAGGTTCAAAATCATTTAGAGCAACTGAATCTTATTGAAGAGAAAAGGTTCTCGATAATCAATCATAGGCAAATGTATCAAAGAAGAATCATACGAGCGCATGACAATAAGATACAACCTCGATACTTTCGTGAGGGCAAATTGGTTTTGAAAAAGATTTTGCCATATTAGCATGACAATAGAGAAAAATGGATGCCTAATTGAGAAAGTCCATATGTGGTAAAAAAAAAGCTTTCTTTGGTGGAGCTCTGATTCTTGTAGAAATGGATGGTGATGAATTGCTAAATCTTGTAAATTTAGACATTGTCAAGAAATATTTTGCTTAAAAAAAAAGAAAAAAAAAGAGAAAAAGTAAAAAAAAAAAGGGAAGTGATTCAGACTGAAAACCCAAAAAGGGCGGTTTAAACCAAAAGGGGGTCATTTAAGCTGAAAACCTGAAAAGGCAGCTTGAATGAAGATGAAGCTAGGAGAAAATCTTTCAAAGAACGAAAAAGTGGCACCAAATGGATGAATCATCGCTAGAATTAAAGAGATGACTTTTAAAGGGCAAGTTTTTATTAGTCACAGATATGAGGCAATGATTGATTATATAAAATCACACGTGACAAGATCGTAAATGTAACGAGTTTTTGGAAAAGACTTGGTCTGAGTAGGCCAAAGTCATTCAAATGTTCATTATCTAGAGAATTGATATTTGATTCTTGAAATACTTTTGAGTTAATTATTCTTTATGTCTCAAAAAGCTTATCTTTGTTTTTCTAAACCTAAAATACCCTATTACTGATCGTGTTTCACACCCAAATTTGAACCTGAAATCATTGTATTTGTCATTTAAAATTAAGATAATGATTTATAAAGTTCATAATAGACCAATGCATTACTCGAAAAAAAAATACAATATACGAATGATAGAAATAGTAATATGAGGGAAAAAGAATGAAATGAAATTGATTGATTACTAAAAACAAAGAATAGAAAGAGGATAAAGAAAGAATTAAAAAAAAGTTTTAGAGTGATTAAAAGCCAAATAGGTTTATCATAAAATAGAGATTTTTGGTCAAAAATCAAAAGATTTAGAAGGATGAGACTATTGGAAGCGGCTTTTAAAGTTTGAAAGAATTGAACCAAAAAGTTGAATTAACTTGGATGAAAATGCATGATATAATTCATTGATTGCATATTTGTCTTTTCATTCATCATAATCATTGCATACATCACAAACTTCTTGATAAGTTATATAGAAGATTTCTTTATGAGACATCAGGAAGAATCAGCATTTTTTATTTTCAAAATAAAGATGATGGCCTTGAAGATGATATGTTGTCTTTAGTACGATTCTTAAAATTGAAACTGTCAATCTATAGAGTACCCAATCCCTTATTTTTTAACTCATAGCTCAGTCTTGGTCACATTTATTCTCTCGATTCGTGGTTTAATCTCGATCTTCATTTATTTTTTAACTAGCGGTTCAATCCCAGTCGTCTTTATTTTTGACTTGTGGTTCAATCCTAGTCATCGTTCTTCTGACCCTCAATTTAATCCTGATTTTATTGTTCTGTGACTTACGGTTCAATCTCGATCACATTATTTCTTGACTCACGGTTTAATTTTAACATTGTTATTCCCTGACTCGCAGTTTAATCCCTGTTTTATTATTTGCTGACTCGCGTTTAATCTCGATCTCTTTATTATCCATCTCACGATTTAATCTCAGTCATTCTTATTTCTAAATTACGGTTTAATCCTAATCTTTTTAATTTTAAATCGTGATTTAATCCCGATAGTTGCTATTCTCTAACTTACGATTTAATCCTGATCTTTTTATTTTCTTCACTCGCGGTTCAATCCTGATCTTTTTACTTTTGAGTCGCGGTTTAATCTCGATCCTCATTCTCTGACTTTACGATTTAATCTCAGTTTCTTTATTTTTTTTGACTTGCGATTCAATCCCAATCTCTTTACTTCTAAGTCACAATTTTATCCCGATCCTCATTCTCTGACTTACGATTTAATCCTGATCTTTTTATTTTCTTAACTCATGGTTGAATCTTGATCTTTTTAATTCTAAGTCACGGTTTAATCCCGATCTTCATTCTCTGACTTACGGTTTAATCTCGATCTCTTTATTTTTCTTGACTCGCGGTTCAATCTCAATCTCTTTACTTCTAAGTCATGATTTTATCCCAATCCTCATTCTTTGACTTACGGTTTAATCCTGATCTCTTTATTTTCTTAACTCCCGGTTCAATCTTGATCTTTTTAATTCTAAGTAACGGTTTAATCCCGATCCTCATTCTTTCTCTGACTTGCGGATTAATCTCAGTCTTTTTATTTTCTTAACTTGCAGTTCAATCCCGATCTCTTTACTTTTAAGTCACGATTTTATCCCGATCCTCATTCTCTGACTTGTAGTTTAATCCCGATCTTTTTATTTTATTAACTCGCAGTTCAATCCTAATCTTTTTAATTTTAAGTTACGGTTTAATCCCAATCCTCATTCTTTGACTTGCGATTTAATCTTGATTTTTTCATTTTTCTTGACTCACGGTTCAATCCCGATCTCTTTACTTCTAAGTCACAATTTTATCTCAATCCTCATTCTTTGACTTGTAGTTTAATCTCGATCTCTTTATTTTCTTAACTCGCAGTTCAATCCCAATCTTTTTAATTCTAAGTCTCGGTTTAATCCCGATCCTTATTCTCTGACTTACGATTTAATCTCGGTTTCTTTATTTTTCTTGACTTGCGATTCAATCCCGATCTCTTTACTTCTAAGTCACGATTTTATCCCGATCTTCATTCTCTGACTTGTGGTTTAATCTCGATCTCTTTATTTTTTTTAACTCATGTTTCAATCCCGATCTTTTAATTCTAAGTCACGGTTTAATTTCGATCGTCATTATTTCTCTGACTTACAGTTTAATCCTAGTCTCTTTATTTTTTTG
Organism: Durio zibethinus; assembly: GCF_047325235.1. NCBI lineage: Eukaryota > Viridiplantae > Streptophyta > Magnoliopsida > Malvales > Malvaceae > Durio > Durio zibethinus. The sequence goes on from NC_143176.1 coordinate 17,555,830, forward strand.
ACTCGTGGTTTAATCCCGATCTCTTTACTTCTAAGTCATAGTTTAATCTTGATCCTCATTCTTTCTCTAACTCGCGGTTTAATTTCGGTCTCTTTATTTTCTTGACTTATGGTGTTGTCCCGATCGTTTTCTTTATTTCTCGACTCGTGGTGTTATCCCAGTTGACTCTTTACTTCTCGACTTGCAATGTTGTCCTGATTTTTTTTTTATTTTTCTGACTCGTAAAAAAAATGATAATAATAATAATAATAATAAAGTAACAAAACCAAAACAAAATTTTTTTAGTTTCAAAAAAAATTGGTGTCTTTATCTTTGCCCTATTACTGATTCTCAATAATACGCAAAGAGGGGCAATTGTAGACACCAAATTTGTCCAATTTTTTGTCAAGTATCATTTTAAAGTTTGTTGCGTGTATTAGGTTTTTCAGGACTAGGCCTGATTCCAATTCGACTGGACTTTAAGCCCAATTTTGGCTCAACTAGGCTTCGGGCTTGATTCTGACTCAATTAAGCTTCAGGCCCAATTTGATCCAACCAGACCCGAAGCCCAATCTCATTCTTTAAGCCCAAAACATATTTATACTTTATTTTATTTTATTTTTTATTTTAATATTTATTAATTGAACAAAAAATACAATTAATTAATTAATAAAAAAAGACAAAACAAGGGTGTCGGTGTATGACGTAGCTGCCCAGTCCCATCAGACCACCCTTGTGACCAGCCATCAAACCAGTCACCAGACTAGCCACCCCTTCACTAGAGCCCTACAACAGCCTTACAACCCTTAGACCACCCATTGTTCCAAACATATACCTGGCCCTATAAAGAAACTAACTTCTTCTTTTTCAAAGCTCTCGAACACACATATGTAGATAAGCATCCAAACTTTTTACACTCAGAAGACCTCAGTCTCCTACCTAGAAACCTTAATTTGCCTACACCCAGAAACCCTCAAAATACCCAGATAGTTCCTAAACACCTAACCCAAAAAAAAAAAGAAAAAAAAAATAACACACAGTCCTCCCCGTAGGTAGGAACCTCAATGTCAAAGCCACCATGCAACAAGAAAGAGAAATCATCAGTTTAAGTTATTAAAAATAAAAAATAAAAACTTTAAAGATCGATTCGCTACTATCGAGGCTCATTTTGGCAAAAAGAGGTCGGATTTAAAAAAATAGGGTGTCGAGGGGAATTTTAGATGATTTTTTTATGTTTTTTTATTACCGACGACCATCGACGGTGACCCAGATGATGGCCAACGTGATGGTATGACACCGAACTCCTACCAAAGTCAGAGAGAGTTTGGAGAGCTAGGGAATTTTTTTCTCTAAAAGAGGGATGAAATGAACTGAAAAAAAGTTTACTTTTATAGAAAAGCCTAAGAGTAAAACGATGTCGTATAGAGTAGGGAGGATCGACGCATGCCCGATTATCCGACTCGAGATCAGAGCAAATCGACCCACCAACCCATCTCAACCAACCTTTAGCCAGTCCAAACGAACCGTAGTGAACCGGTTTGGATCGATTCGAACCCCTACAAACATAACTGACCAGACCGACCGTTAACCGGTCCGGTTCAATTTTTTTTTAATTTTAATTTTAATTTTAATTTTATATTTTATTTATTATATCATTTTTAACATTATTATTATTGTTATTATGCATACTTTAAAACTTTTAGAGTTTATTAAAATAAATACTTTTTGTTTTATAGTAATAATTAACAATAATAATAATTAAATGACAATAACAATAATAATAATGTTTTAAAAACTTTTAATTTCTTTTTTTAATAATCCAAGTATTAAATAAAAAATAATAAATATGCATAATAAATAATAAATAAAAACTTCTCCCTGCCTAAATGTTGAAGGGAATACAACAATGCTTTAAATAATGATAATTTCGCCTGGATGTTAAAAAATTATTATTAAAAAATATATATACTAAATAGATTAATATTAACTATTTATAATAAAATTTTTTTTATTTTCTTGAAATTAAAAAAAATCGAACTTGTTCCGAAAGTCTACCTAGATGTTGAGGATTTTTAGAGATGTTTGCATTTTTTTTAATTTCAAAAAATAAAATTTTGAAATTGAAACCCTAAATCCTTCAAACCCTAAAACCAAACTTTAAAACTCTTAAACCATAAACCTCTAAACCCTAAAATCAAATCCCTAAAATATCCAAACCTTAAAATTGAAACCCTAAATTCAAAACCCAAAAATCCAAAATCTCAAACCCTAAATTTCAGTCTCTAAACACTCTAAACCTTAAATTAAACCCTAAACCCTCTTAACCCTAAAAACGAAACCCTAAACGCTTTGAACCTTAAAAACGAAGCCTTAAACCCTCCAAACCCTAAAATCAAACCCTAAATCCTTTAAACCCTAAAACTAAAATCTCAAACTTCAAACCCCAAACACGAATCCCTAAAATTCAAAATCCTAAACCCTAAAATCCAAAACCTAAAAATCTAAATTTTTAAAAACTCCTAAAATCCAAAATCCCAAACTCAAAATTCCAAAACCTAAAAATCTAAAGGTAAAGACCCAAATTTGATACACATTTTTGAATATTCAAAATCTTGAGATCCTAACCTTTAAAACCTTGACTTAAGCTCTAACCAAAACCATCTGAAATTCTAAAGACATTTGAAAATCTCACTTGAAGTAATTTGTTCCCGAATGCTGCCTAAATGATGGGGTATTTAAGAAATTTTATTTTATTAAGTTTTTTTTCACATGATTTCTTAATACGCATTAATAATGAGATTATTAAATAAAAAATATAATAGTAAATTGGGATCTAAAATATAAACAGTCACACCTAAGCTCTACCTAGATGTTGGAGAGTCAAGGTGGTCTCATTATACTTAAGAGCCCAACCATAAAAATGCATTTCATCTTGCATAATATCCATTGGCATATATATGCATCATTATATTATTGTTGATGCTCATCTCATATTTCTCTGCCTTTAATTTTTAATTGTTACTTGATAATACCATTATTTACTTTTTTTTTTATAAAATGTTTTGCAAAACAAAGATATATATATTTTTAAAGTTGTGATGTTATAAAATAAAACAAAAATAACATTCCAAAGGAATAATTCTTGGTATTCTGCTTAGATATTGGAGTGTTACCGACAATTATCTTTCATAAATAGTGTTATTTTTATTTTAAGGGATATTGCATTAAGTCTCAAGTGAAAAGAGTTATCTTAAGTTTTGCCTAGATGTTGGAGAATTTTAAGATAATTCTTTAACATAAAGATTTCTTCAATATTTCTAAAAAAGAATTTTAACCAAAATTTATTTTTTTAAAGTGAAGGGAATTAGTGTTAAATTTCAAGTTGAAATCATTTTTATCCAATACCGAAAATAACGCATAATTAAATTATACCAATTTATGGGCGTTGTAGGGGTGCTAATCCTTCCCCACACGTAACTGACTCCCGGACCCAACCTGATTTTTGTAGATCGAAATTTATCTTTTTGATAAACTTTAAACTCGTTTTTATAGTTTTATTAAAAAGATAAACTTTTAGGTGGCCAATCGCACCCTAACAAAGATTGATGGCGACTCTCTTTTTATTTTCTTGATTATTAAAACTTTTTACGTCTGATGGTCCCAAAATCGTTACGACATATAGAGATTACTATTTGTAATGCTCATAGTAATTCCATCATTGGTGATTCAAAATCTAATTTTTATAAAAACACTTTATTTTCATAAATATCTTTCAATATGTTGGTAAGATTTTTTTAAAAAAATTATCCTTCAATATGTTGGTAGGATTTTATATAAACTAGGGGTGAGAAAAAATTAAGAAATTCGAAAACCGATTCAAAACCATAGTATTCGGTTTGATTCAAATTGGTTTTTTCCTTTTTTCAGTTCGGATCAAGTTTAGATATTATATATATATATATATTAGGTTAGGATCGAATTTCAAATTAGAAGGTGAAAAATAAAAAAAATCAAATCAAACTAAATTATATATTTTTCTTAGTTTTTATATATATTTTAAATTTTTATAAAATAAAAATAATAATTTTATATCAAAATTTACTTAAATATATTAAAATTTTATATTAAAATAATATATAAAAAATTAAAAAATGATAAATCGAATCGAATTTAGTTCTGTTCAGTTTGAATTGAATGAAAATTCGATTCAAATTTAGATCAAATTTTAAATTTTCATAATATTATGTAATATTCAAAAAAATTGAATTGAATTTGATCCGAATCGAATTGTTATCACTTTTAATTTAAACTATTTCGTTTTCTTTTTCTTTTTCTTTTAAAACTTAATTTTTATTAAAAATTATAAGATTCTCCAATAAATTGGTAAAACCCTTTTTCTAAACCATAAGCCCTCCAAAACACTAGAGGCTTTTTAGAAAAATATTTTAATCAAAATTTAATTTTTATTAAAAATTCATAAGATTCTCCAATATATTGGAAAAACTTTATTTTAAAAAAAAAAAAATCACAAGCCTTCTAATATGTTGGTAAGATTTTTATTTTCATAAAACTTACTTTTAAAATTTCAACCTTCTAATATGTTGGTAATGTCTTTATTTTCTCAAATTTTATTTTTTAAAATAAAATATCTTTAATCCTAACATATAAATAATAAAAAATGAAATATAAAAGTATATAAAAAAAAGAGAATTGTGCCAACAATTGGGCTAAATCCAACTAGAACTCCAAAATATTAGTCTTGAATGGTTGGCAAAATTAAATTTTCATCCAAACTTTTAAAATGATGGGCTAGGTGAATTGGGTTGGATTCTACAAAGGGCAATTGGAGCGGGATGTTGCAATTGGGCCGGAGCAAGTCAGATCTTCCAATGGGCAACTGTGTGGGTCTTTGAATCAGGTCAAAGAGAACTCGATTTACTTAACTTAAAATAGTGTCATTTTTCTTGTTCTATAAAACGCTAAAATTTTTATCTCTGTCTCATTTGTTCCTTCTCCACACTTTTTAGTTCTCTTATTCTCTAGTATCTCTTTAGAAAAGAAATTTCGACCACTACCTTTGATTGTCATGCCATCACCAACTGCCACACTCCACCCTTTGTTGGAGCAAGCCCAAAATTGCACCTTCACTTCCTCTCGGCTCCCTTGTCTCGAATTTAAACTCAATTTTTCATAAATTATCTCCTAACGACTGGGATCTAAGAATAAGGTCGTAGTCTTCCACTACCTTCTCAGCCTCTTTCAATTGTTCGATTCCTCTAAATTTTTAGTATGTTGGTGTACTCACCATTATCTTCTTTTTCACTGTTCTAATCTCTAAGAATCTCATTCATCGCCATTGACCACCATAAATGCCATCACTGTTACCATTACTCTAACTACCTGACCATTTTCTAAGGTCTTTTCCATTTCTTAGATAACCTCTTTTTTAATATTTTAGCCATTTTTCTACTTTACTCTCAATGTAGAATGATTGGATTTTAAATGAGTAAAAATGTGCAAATTTATAAATTTTCTTTCATTATTTCCATTTCTTTTTACCGAATGAGAGAAATTATCATTTTTCTTCCTTATGACTTTCATGCCTTTCATTCATTCCATTTTCCTACAAAAGGGCATTCAAGTTAGCTTGAATTGCATATTTCTGTAAAACTACAAAGAGCCTTAATTATTAGATTCAAAAGGCAAAATGACCCATGCATACATAATTCAATAATCTTGTTACATAATGTTAAGGAAAGTCAATTTGCAAGAAGTGTGGTTTTTAGATATCTATATATACTCTTGCATTGTTAATTTCATTTCAAAAATTTTCGTTCCATTCAATAAAAAAATAATACACTTAAAACTTTGTCAGGGGATAAAGAATGTGGTTTTTTTGCACATTTATAGTTAACTGTGATAAATACTCATTTGATAATTTAATAGATGTGTGTATACTTGAGCTCAGAGAATCAAGTTTGATTTTTTTTTTTAATTTAATTGAAAAGTTATGTAGTTATGTTTTACAATCTAGTACATCTAATAATTTTAAATATAAAGTATAATATGATACGAAAATGATATGATAAAAGACATAAAAATAACACGATTTAAAATTTTAATAAAAATTATATATTATTTGAAAAAATAAAACAAATGTTTAACATATTAATATGAATTATGATATAATAATTTTTATATTTTATATGTATTTAATATGAACTATGATATAATAATTTTTATATTTTATATATATTTAATACAAAATAAATATCGCACATAAACAAATTATCAAATTTAATTATAAGCCTTGAATGATTGCTATTATGATGCCTTTTGAAGATAAAAACTAGTGCTTACAGTGCCATAAAAATTGTACAATAATTGAATAACTTAACAATAGTACTTTATTATCTAAAACATCCTAATAGAATAGTAGATTAGATGTACGATAAAAAATGGAGTAATTAATTAAATAAAACTATCTTTTATTTCTTTTCCATCTGTTCACGTGTAAAACATTGTAAACATGATATTCATCGAATTTGTAACATGATTTGTATATGAAAATTAATTAGGGTAGTCGAAGATTTAATTGAAATATGTTTGGGTTTTTTCTTCCATCATAAGACTCATGTTGGTGCCAAATTCCAAATTGAAGGTTAGAACCTTAAAATCACAATAAAGGAAAGATAGTGGTTAGGACACAGGCATAAGGTGTCCCATGCGTTTGCACTCCAATGCTTAAGTCAAAGGTCGAAATAAGAGGAAAATAGAAATGGAATGAAAAGTTAGATTAGATAAATAGAGATAGTACCTAAATAGCTCTATTTATAGGTGAAAGGGGAGGTGTCTATAGGGCAAAATAGTGATATAGCTGAGTTGAAGTGGCATTGTGTATGTCAGGTCGGCTTGACATGTTAGATTGAACCCAAAGTAAAAAATACCCCCAGCTATTTGCTGACAATCCCTAATGAGAAAAAAAACCAATTTACCTTTTGGACCCAAAAATACCCTTAACAGTCTGTCTCCCCACAAAACAATTTAAGTATTAGAGTAAGGAATGCTTGATTGAGCCCTTTGGTACACATGTTTGCTAATCTGACCTTGAACTTTTTAGTGTGGGTTTTTATAAATTTATGCGTATGACCTGACCTCATATTGCCAAGGTTGAATATAATTGAGGCTGGTGTTAGAGTTAGATAAGAGGTTTGTAGTCAATAGTGAGCGATTGAGCGTAGCCTTATGTATCAACTCAACATGTAATTGTAGTTGTTGAGCTTGATCTTTAAGGTGGTTTTAGGTTATACACTTAGTTGGTTTGTTCTGGGGTTGTCGAGATAAGTGATGTAATGTTAAAGTTACCCAAGGTTAGGCTAAGTAAAATTGTGAGTGCCTACAGGCATGACTCATACGTCTAACATGGGATTTACATATTTTCTTAGTGTTGGAGTTTGATCTTCAAGTTTAACTCAAGGTTAACCTGGCAATTGATCCTTTTAACTGATTCATCTTGGGTTTTGTAAACAATTTGGTCAATTTGAATAGGTGGGATAACCGATTTGCCCTTCAATTATTTGACAATCACATTTAATGAGTAAAAAGGTATTTAGGTAGTAAAAGTCTGAGTTAGAAAGGCAAAGGGCCATCATTAGTAACGGTCTGACATGCCCTTTAATTAAGAGGGACCTCGTCTTATTAGCAGGTGGATGTATTTCTTAGCCAATATGTTGGTAGGTTGTTCTGGCCCTCATTATAGTGAGTGGATTGGCTATTGATTAGGCCCTCTACTCTTTTAATCTTCTTTTGAAAGTCTATATACTCATTAGTGGAATGCTCCTTATTGAATAATGGTTATAATGTTATTTTGCTAGGGGTTGATTATTTGGCCTTCTAGGTATTGCCCTCGCCTAAATGGGTTGTAGAATGATGACATTAAGGGTTTTTTTTGTGGCTTGGTAATGGTTGGGTTGTGGCTAGGAGGTTTAACTAGTGTTGTGTTGCCATTCTCTTCTCCTTGAGGGATGATTTTTGGAATTGGTGGTTGTCATAGAGCTATTCTCTAGAGGTTTTTGTCTGCTTACTATCACCTCGTGGGTGTTCAAAGAGTCGGTCATGCTTATTAGTTTTATTTGTAACCTTGAGTTATTCAGCCTTGGTAAATTTTTGGGCTCTCTCATAAAGCCAATATAATTGTTCAGGTTTATTTTTAGTAAGGGAATACCTAAGTTGATCATGTTTTGTCCCAAATGTGGATGCTTTAATGGCCCACTCTGTGTTTAGGTCTTTAATTTCCAAAATTACAATGTTAAATGTTTTAAAGTATTATCGTAATGCTTTATTAAGTTTCTGTCTCATGACCAACAATCTCACAAAAGAGCATACCATGATTCTGCTACTAAGGAAGTGGGCCATGAAATGTCTACTAAATGTGTCAAAACTATCAATAGTCGTAGAGGCTATCAAGTAAAACCACATGCGGGCTCTACCTTTTAGTATCGTAGGAAACACTCTACATTTGACTACATTTGAAATGCTGTGGAGGTCCATAAAGGTCTTTAAATGGTCCAGGTGATCTTTGGGATTGATGGTCCCATTATATGTTTCTTTGAGGGGTTTTAGGGAGATAAAGATGTCAACTTGTCTAATAAGGGCAGGCAAGGGATTATGGTAATCTTTTAACTATTGTAAGTCTTTTTTTTTCTTTTTTATGTCAGCCAATTCTTTACACAAAATAGTGACTTAGGCTACGAGTTCATTATCAAGGTTATGACAGATGAAGGTCTGGTTTTGTTGTGAGCTTAAGACGATAAGTGTTATCTTGAAGAAGTTGGTGGTAGCTTTTAGCACGTTGGAGAGCGGCTTGTAATGGCTCTTAGAAGGAAGAGGCAAAGCTTTCCCTTGGGTAGGGTTTTTCTTGTGGTGGTTGCTGAGTGACTTGCTAGTAGTGTTGAAGTAATCTTTATTAGGTGGCTATTTAAGCATTTAAAAGCTGGATTTAGGTTATTAATGCATGGTAAAACTTTGAGAGATGTTGTTGTATATTAGTTTGGTACATAGGGATCTATGGAACTAGAAGTGTAACTTTTACAGTGAAAGTAGCAAGGGAAATGTTTTGCCAATGAGTTATATTAATTGACTGTAAAGAGAGCATCTGTTATGGAAGAGGTTGTGAAGTTGGATTTGAGGGTTTAACAGTAACAGTATGGACCAAAAAAGAATCAAGGTCATTTTTTGAATATAAAACTCCCATCAAGTTTTGATAATAATTAGATGGCTATACAGTCCAAGCATTTAATAACATATTGTTACTATGAAATAGGAGGATGGTATCATTTCTTGGTGTTCATGGAATGAGGTTTGGTGATGGAATTTTTGGGAAAGTCAGGAGTATGGCCATAGCATCGGTAGTGGCTATAGGTTAGGTAGTTATGTGTGTGGCTAAAGTTGTTGTTTTAGAGGAGTGGGGGTAAGACATGGCTATCATTCCCACAGACAACACCAATTATTGATGGTAAGTCTAAGTAGAGCTTGAGAAAAGGTTACATGGATGAGCATGGGTTGCATTTAATGATCCTAACATAATGTGTATTGCATTTAACAATCCTAGATAAGTTGGAGGCTAATTGGTCTACTATAAAGTGATATCTTAATGTGACATTAGTGAAGATAGTTGGACAAATCCTTTTTTGACGAGAACGAGTCGACTTTGTGGCAAGGGGTGCAAATGTTGATTGACCCTCTATAGTGGTGACACGATAGTCGTACAGATATTTGGAGAGCATAGGATTGACTTTATTGATTAAATAGATAGGTACAACAATATATATATATATATCAATTTTATAAAAATTTTAAGTATCTTTTCATCATAAACAAAAATATCCACCATGTAATATTTTGAGCCATTCTCTTATGAATGCATATACCAACAAGGTCATTTTTATATTTTCTATTGTCTTTTCCCATTGCTAAATCTTCATTACTTAAAATTTTACAATCAAATTAAATCATCACTCTCCATCTTCTTAGTCATTTACATCATATTCAAGCTTTTTCATGATCCTTTCATAATTTTTTTTTTACAAAAAAAAATAATAACTTGAAAATAAAAAAATTATAAATATTATAATTTAAATTTTAAATTTGATTTACAGAATGCTAACTCGCAAGAAGGTTTGGCATCCAAGTATAGGTGATATTTAACATGGGGGATTTATTCAATTACGTGAACCATTTCAATTCTTCCATTGAGCCATTTCTACCCTCCAAAAATGGAATGCATCATTCATTAATTTCTAAAGTACGGCTCCATGTAATAATTTCTTCCCCCCACCCCCAACCATCAAGCATTTTGAGATGACTAAGGGTTCAATAAATTTTGATTGACAACTTTATTCGTTATAAAATATTTACTTTCTTCACAATATTTTAAAAATAATTATAAAAAGATTCTAATAACTCCACCAAGAATTAATAGTTGATATAAAATTTTTTTTAGATTCTATTGTAATTTTTAATATCTCTCGGTATTATTTTACACCATCTCTCTATATATATAAAGAGAAAATAATCTCATTCATCATTAATTAAATTTAAATTTTTTGTTGACTGGGTTAGAGTTATTGCATAACCCATTGAGGTTTTTTAAAAATAATAATAAATTCATATATAAAGTAACAGATGTGTTAATATTTTACCTTTTTTTGTAAATTTTTTTTTATGCAATTTGAAATTTCCACTTACAATATATAAAAATTCTATATGCTATTTTACACCCAATCAAAATATCAATAATATAAACTTTCAAGTCATTCTCTTAAAGTTTATTTGAATGGATTGTGAGATTAATTTTACTAAAATTAAAAATATTTGTAATGATAAAATTAATTATTGTAATAATGAGATTCAATATTATAGAGATAACATTAAAATCAATGATAAAATATATATTTAAATGTAAATGTAATAATAGCAATGATGTAAAGTATAATAAAATAATAAAATAATCATTACAGATATTATATTAAAATTTATATATGATAAATTTTATAGATAATCAAACATTAATAAAATTATTTTTATATCAAATAAAAATAATCATTAAAAACATTAAATAAAATTAAATTAATAAATTGTTCTAGTATATTTTTATTTTTATTTAACATTCAACATATTAAAAAATGACTCCGAATAAAAATTTAAGGATATAATAAAAATAAAAATAAAAATAAAAATTTAATGAGGGTAAAAGGATCTATTTGAGAGACCAGTGGTCTACTAAACCCCATTTCTTCCAATAAAAAATTGGGGCTTCGTGCGGGCTGGAACTCAATCACCTCACAGATTATGTTATCCAAACATGTCTTACAGTGTGATTCAACCAAAAATGCAGCCCAATAGCACCTCACCAAAAATTCACTTGCTTGGCCACTAAATATGAAATTAAATCCATTTAGACTACTTCAGTTAAGTTCATTTATTAAAATATAATTTAAAATTAACATTAAATAAAAAAAATTATTAATAAAATAATATTTCGGCCAAATTAAATATAAGTCTTAAAAATTTTATTCAAAACCTGACCTGAGTCAGCTAGACTCGTTGGCTTGGTGAGCTGTTTGCCCATCGACAAATCTAATTCATCTAAACCATTACAGCAAATTACATTTAAATATTTACAAAACTTTTCACATATTTTTACATTTAAAATAAAATATTTCCAAAGCATAAAGTTTAAATTATAAATAAATGAAAATTTTTAATATTAATTTATAAATTATTCAATACTATTAGAATTAACAAAAATATTTTTAATACAAGTTATTTAATGAAATTAAAATTTTAATTTACAAATTGAAAAGTTTTATGAATATTTATAATAAAAATATTTTAACGATAATCATTAGATGCAATTAAAATTCTTATTGCAAATTAGATAAATCTTATTAATATTTATAATAAAAATTTAAAATGACAATTTAAAATTATGCAACTGAATACTTATTGTTTTATCTATTTGTAAATATAATTATATATTCTATATATAGTTATATATTTTATAAATAACTAAAACTAATAAAAAGCATATTAATCAAATTTTGTATTAACATGTAAAGTTTATTCCGATATACATATTATATCTATTAATATAAAATTTATTATTTTTAATGTTAATGTAAAATTAAAACTTCGAAGTTAAAGAAATTAAATTTAAACCTTTAACTTTTTTATTTATCAAATAGCTTATTTAATGAATGGCTTTAAGTGAAATTATATTATTATTACTGATAAATGCTAAACCAAGTTATAAGCAAGGATGCCTATAAAACAAATAGAATTATAGGTAGTCAACAGATAAATCTAGAGATGTAAATGATACATTAGTACTCGCAAACTACTCGGGTTCGATTCGAAAAAAATTCGAATTCGGTTCGATTATTGTCGAGTCGAGCTCGAGCTCGAGTAGCTCAACTTATCGATCGAGTCGAATTCGAGTATTCTTATATCTGACTCGAGTAGCTCGCGAATCTAATCGAGCTTTTATATTTAAATATATTTTTATTATTTTAATTAATAAAATATTTCGAGTCCGAGTTCGAGTTCGAGCATGAATAATCGAACTCTTGTCGAGTATACGAATCGAGCTTATGTTTACATATTAATCGAGCTTAATCGAGCGAGCTCGAATAGCTCGAATTCGATCACGAATCGAGCTCGAACTTAAAAAATAAAACTCGATCGAGCTCGAACCGAGTTTCGAGCCCCGAGTTGTGAGTCGAGCTCGAGCTCGAGTTTCTCACTATTCGACTCGGCTCGGTTCGTTTACAGCCCTAGATAGGTCGAATCTAATTTTGGTTTGTTATTAATTTTAAATCAGATCATTTTAGATTAAAAAAATAAATTACTTTAGATTTGAATCAAGTTTGGTTTTGATAAAAAACAATTGAATTATTTTGTTTTTAAAAATTGAAATCATTTTGAGTTTATATAAAATTAAATTCAGATTTTTAAAAAAATCATATCACCACGTGTTTAAGAAATCTTAGATCAGATTAATTCAAACTTAAATCATTTCAAGTTCTGATTATTTAAATTTCAAATTTCCATGTTAAACCGTTGAATAATTGTATGATCAGTTTAGAAAAACACTTAAAATGACAAAAGTATTCTAAATATAGAGATTACATAAATATTTTTAAAGATTGCTGGATAATTCTAAACAAACTACAACCAGGTTCTGTGATGACAAGCTCACTGGAAACCAAGTATCCAACTTGGACCCCAAAACGAGAAAAAAAAAAAAAAAAAAGCCCTAAATTCCTAGAATAATCTAAATTAGAAAAAAAAAAAAAAAAAAAAAAAAACAATTAACTCTTGGGTGCTAAAATTGCACAAACTGTGATACTACAACTGAACAATAAAATATAGAAAATTATAAATTCTTAAAATTGAAATTACACAAGAAAAATTGACGACACTAGATGACTGCAACTACAGCTTTCCCCTAGTTCCACTTGTAAATTCTCCATATACTTAGGTGGTGACCAGTTTACTTTCCAATAGACTGGTTTTGGTTCTTTTTAACATTAACACCAGTAGAAGGAGCATGGCGCTTGATCTTTGGTAATGCTCTTTCTGTATTGTACAATTCAACCTACATTGATTCATAATGAAACTCAAGTGTGGAACAAACAATAGAAGCTCAATGGGTAAAGTTTGTTATATGTAACAAGCAACTTGACAGTAAAGAAAAAAAGGGCAGAGGAAATTTTACATCAAGAAATGAAATAAGACATACCACCCTATTTTGTAAAGTTGTTTCCCTAAGCAATGATACCACAAAATGTCATAAAGCTGCATGTTAACAGCTAAAATTTTAGGGAAGAAGCGTAAGAGCTTCGTTCTACGTTGAATATCAATATAAAGCTTTGTTCTACGGAAGAAGTAGCATTTGGTTAAATAGCAGTCATGCCATGAATATGAAAGAAATAGTATACTGATCGGTGTGCTTCAGAAAATGGTACACCTGTGATTGAATCATGCTTCATGCCATTCTTTCTATCTGTTTTAACAACCAAGTCTACCTAGAACTTCAAAATCAAAAAGATTATAATAGATACAAAGTTCTCTACTTTCAATGTTTATCTAAGTGACTTAATTTCCTAGCAATTGCTGCACGTTAACAAAATTTCGAAGTTCTTTTTCTCCCTTCATGTTTTGCACTTTAGTAAAACCAACCATAATTTCTAACACACAACCATAGATTTTTTAAGAAATCTTTACAACATGAAGTTAATTGAGAGAATAATCTATTGTTACCCTAAAATGGGTGACAAGCAACTTTTATTGATTAAGACATGGGCCAAGCCCATTAACAAGAAAATTGAGTAAAACAAATAATAATGAGCCAAACATAGCAACACGCTACTCGAACAAAATAATATGCTATTCTAACACTTCCCCTCAAGCTAAACATAGACATCAGGCTTAGCTTATTACAAGTATAGTTAATATGTACCCTTCCCAATGGTTTGGTGAAAATATCAGCTAGCTGATCACCAGTTCTGATGTGGGAGAGTGACATAGTCAGATCTTGCACTTTTTCTCAAATTGTGTGCTAATCGACCTCGATATGCTTTGTTCGCTCATGGAACACTGGATTATTGACTATATGTATAGCAGAACAACTGTCACACCAGAGTTTAGAAGGAGTATCTTGCTTGAATCCTAGCTCCGATAAAAAACTGCGCCGCCAAAAAAACTCACAAGTAACCAAAGCCATTGCTCTATACTCAACCTCTGCACTCGGCCGTGCTACCACAGCCTGCTTTTTATTTTTCCATGACACTAGATTTTCCCCAACAAACATGCAATATCCTCTAGTAGAACGTCTATCAGAAGGGCTGGCAGCCTAATCAGCATCAGTAAAACCCTCAGAATAGGTATGGCCATGATCACTATATAAGACGCCTTTTCCAACAAATTAACTCAAGTAGTGAAGAATACGAAGAACTGCATCCTAGTATGACTTACGCGGTGCAGCAACTCACGACCTCAACAGCATACGAAATATCAGGGCGTGTCAGCGACAAGTAAATGAGCTTTCCAACCAGCCTTCTATATCTCTTAGGTATGTCCAGTAGCTTCCCCTCATCACCGAGAAGCTTTATATTTGGGTCCATAGGGGTATCATAAACCTTACAAGAGCCAATCTCTACCTCTTCTAAGACGTCGTTAGTATACTTATGTTGGGAAATGAAGACCCCTTTCTTTCTACGTGCCACCTCTATGCCAAAAAAGTAATTTACGCGATCAAGATCTTTGGTTTGAAACTTAGACTGAAGAAACTATTTTAGTAGTGCAATATTTTTAGGAAACACTACAACTCCGATACACTTGTTTGGTTAAATAACTCCAATCCAATCACACTAATAGAAGTAAAATCAAATGATCAATCAATCTCCAAATGTTTAGTTCTATCATAATGAACAAGATTCTTTGCTATACTTATGGTAGCTTTGTTGTCGCAAAATATCTTCATGGATTCTTCTGGAGAGACCTTTATCTCCCCTAGCAACTTTTTTAGCTTAATTCCCTCACATATGCCATGAGACATAGCTCTAAACTCAATTTTCGCACTATTTCTAGCCACCACAGATTACTTCTTACTTTGCCAAGTAACCAAATTTCCCAACACCTAGGTACAATAACCAGTAGTTGATCTTCAATCAGTAACGAATCTAACCCAATTAACATCAGTGTAAATTTCAACATTTCAGCATGATGTCTTATTAAAAAATAACCTTTTGGCAGGACTCTTCTTTAGGTATTGTAAGATTCAATACACAAACCTCAAGTGTTCCTCATTAGCTTGTTCATGAATCTGCTTACCATACTAACTGAAAAATTGATATCTAATCTTGTATAAAAGAGGTATATGAGTTTCCCTACAAGTCTCTAGTATTTGCTCTTATCTATTGGTGAACTTCTTTCTTCCATTCCTACCTTATTCATTATGTCCATAGGGGTGCCAACAAGTTTGTATCCAAGCATTGTAGTTTCTTTACGTAAGTCTAGGACATACTTATGCTATGAAATAGAGATGTCATTCTTTGAGCAAGCTACCTCTATGCCAAAAAAATATTTCAGGTGTCCCAAATCTTTAATTTCAAATTCTTTGGCTAGGAGATTCTTTAAGTTGTTAATTTCTTTCACATAGTCTCTAGTAAGAATAATTTCATCAACGTAGACAATGAGAATGGCTATTTTTCGTTCAAGTTAATTTTTGACAAACATGATGTGATCGATTTGGCATTGTGAAAAACCATAGTTCTTTATCACTTTTGTTAATCTATCAAACCATTCATGTGAGAATTGTTTGAGACCATATAGGGACTTTTGAAGTTCACATACCTTGCCAAAATTATCCTGATTTTTAATCTTAAAGGGATTTCTATGTAAACTTTTTCTTCTAGGTCATCATTAAAAAATGCATTTTTGACATCTAGTTGGTAGAGTGGCCAATCTAGATTTGCTACCAATGATAATAACACCCATATTGAATTAAGTTTAGCAATCGGAGCAAATGTTTTCTCATAGTCAACATTATAGGATTAAGTAAATCCTTTTGCAACAATGTGAGCTTCGAATCTATTAATACTTCTACCTGCATTATGCTCGACAGTAAAAATCCATTTGCATTGATTTGAATTTTTTCCTTTGGGTAGTTCTAAAATCTCCCATGTTTTTTTTCTAAGGCCCTGATTTCTTTCAAAACAATCATATTTCATTTTGGTTGCATGAGTGCTTCATGAATGTTATTGGAAATTTACATATTGTTTAGTATGGTAACAAAAGCCTAATAACTAGGTGATAAACCTTCATAAGAAACCTCATTACAGATTAGGTGTTGAGTATATGATCTCACACCTTTCCTTAGAGCAATTGGTTGATCAAGATCATCAAAAGATTTAACTGAATTAGATTCAATAAGAGTGTTACCTATATTGGTTTCAAGTATTTTTTGAATCGGTTCAGATTCTTTATTTTGCTTTGAATGTGTACATTCTCTTAGATCTTTTTGAGTTTTATGTCTTCTTAAATAGACAATCAATTCTTGGTTTGTTTTCTCTTATGTAGACTTCAGGCTTGGAAGATTTGGTCGGATGTTTTAGACTTAAAAGAGAGTTAAAAGATGTCAATCGGTAAGGTGTGGGTAGGGTAGAGCATTCCCATCCCCATCCCCAAATTTTTATATTATACACTTCCCCATACCCAAACCCAATGTATATTTTAAATTTATCCCCATCCTCATGGATATTTAATGGGTATGGATAATCCTCATACCCTTAACTTATAAAAAAAATAAAAAATAACATTTATGTTTTTAACATTTTTTTTATTTTTATCTTGTATATTTAGGTAATTTTTTTATAAATATATATTAATATATATTTTTCAATAAAAATATATTAATTTTAATTATTCTTAAATCATAATTTATATTATTTAATCAAAAATATATTTACTAAATATATATATAAATATATATAAGGTACAGATACAGGGCGAGTACTATATTACCCGTCCCCCTTTTCATACCCAATAAAAATTTAAAATCATACTCATCCCCATTCTCATACCCACCATATAATACCCATCCCCTTTTTCATTCGGATAAAAAGTTGGGTTTCCCATTGGGTATGGGTAAGATTAACATCCCTAGATTGGTTGGATGTTTTGGATATGAAAGGGAGTTTGAGAAGTGGTTAGTAGTTCAGTAATAAGATCTTCCCAAAGCTGATATTCCTATGTAATTGAATTCTCTCATTGAATGGTAGTTTTGAAAAAGTAAGGTTGATTTTAAAAAAAAATTAACATTCATGGAATAGTATAATTTCTTTGTTACTAGTGAGTAACACTTGTAACCATTTTTTATTTTGGGAGTATTCAAGAAATATACATTTGATGGATTTGGGATCTAGTTTACTTTGGTTTTACTGGCTAGTAAGAACAAATGCAGTGCATCCAAACAGTTTAATAGAAATAGACAAGATGATTCAAAAGTGAGGATAAGAACCAAGAAATGATTGGCAAGGGCTTTGAAATTTCTAGACATGAGAAGGCATTCTGTTTATAAGATATGTAGCAATAAGAATAGCCTCACCCAAAGAATGTTTAGGTACATGGGCAGCTACATTAGGGATCTTATAACTTCCAACAAATGTCAATTTTTTTTCAACAATGCTATTTTATTAAAGAGAATTGACACATGAGTTTTGATGAATTATACTATGCTTCATTAGATATGATCCAAGGATTGAATTGTAGTATTTTCTCCCATTATTGGTTCTCAACACTTGAATTTTGGTTTTGAATTGAGTTTGAATCATATTGTTGAAGTTTTGGAATAGTTAGCCCACTTCTATTTTTTTTTCATAAAAAATACCCAAGTAACCATAGTGTGATCATCAATAAGTATGACAAACCAACTGGAACCAATAATATTATTTACACTGAAAGGACCTCAAATGTTACTGTGTATCATGGATAAATGATGAGATGAATTGTAAAACTTATTAAGATATATGGGATGAGTATGTTTGGATAGTTGGTAAACTATCTTTATTATTACTAAAGGATAAAGCTACACAAGAGGTATTTTGATATTATCTTTCAGAACCATTAGCTCTTAGGATATAGCATCTTGTATACATCTTAGCATTCTCAATCATTTACCTCGAGTTCAAATCCTAAAATTCACTCATATTTTTAAAAAAATTAGTAACACATTTAAGGTCTCTTGTAAGTTTACTTATAGACAATAGATTATAACTTAGATTTGGAACAAATAAAATAGAATCAAGTGTTATCTTTTTAAAATAATAACAAAACCTATACCGGCTACTTTTGAAGGTGACCCGTTAGTAATTCGAACTATAAAGTTTTCATAACATGGGTTGTATTTACTAAATACAGATGCATTTTCAGTCATATGGTTTGAAGTTCTTGAATCCATAATCCATGAATTTAATATCTCTAGTTTTACACTTAAAGCACTTAGAAAATTATCTTTTTATGTTAAAGAATCTGTTCAAATAGGAGTGGTAATATTTTGTAATGATTGGGAAACACCAGCTCTAGGGTTAAAGGTAACCTCTGATGTCGGGTTCTCCCTTTCACTGGTCATGATGGATTTCGAATGTAAATTTTCAAAGGTTCAGATCATGCTCTAATACTATGAAGAAATCTCTTGAATAAAACTATTTTATTCTTCTATAATTTTCTTATTACAATGCTAGAATTGCATGAAAATGTATAGGCTAAAGACTTAATATTCTTAGCCTTAAAACTCAAGATTTTCATGCATTAAAAACAGCTAATCAAATGAGTATTTTACTCTTTACATATAATGAAAAAATATTTAATAGATTTGGTGTAATTACCTAAATCATTAAAATAAGAAACTTAACTAAAATAAACAAAGTCAATTAATCAAGTAATAATAAAGATTAGATTTTCATAATTCCATGTACACTTCTTCCTACAGATCACTATGTAAAAAGGTATTTTTCACATCAAGTTGGTGAAACAGCCACTAATGCCTGGCTACTAAAGCTATAAATAACCAAACAGAAGCCAAATTATCCACAGCAAAAAAAGTCTCTGTATAATCAACACCATACATTTACACAAACCCATCACCACCAAACATGCTTTTAAACAAGCAAATGTACCATCAACATTCATTTTTGGCACATAAACCCATTCACATCCATTGAATTCATTAGTTGACCATAGATCTGATCATCATCTGAAAGTTACTATTGATACTCCTTTGACTTTGGATTTAGAGGCACATTTTTTAAATATGTGTGCATTTTAATACCATGCATTGTGGGTAGTTCAGTCCACTTAATTTGATTTCAATCAACTTCCTATATGTAACAACTTCTATACTAGATTTATGGGATGCTTTTACCTACAACATTGTTTCATTAGATTTGGTAGCCATAGAGATAGAGTATAGGGTGCTGTTATAGATACAACTAACTAAAAAATTTACAAACACTGCTTTCTCACACACAAGCCTAACAAACAATTAGATTAACTTACTAATTTTTCATAAAGTAACAAGATGAACAATATTTATACTTTTCTCTACAGCGAACAGATCCAATAAAACTCGTTGATAAAATCCAAGGTCAAAAAACTTAATCATACCAAACATTCTTACTTTTTCAACATATAACTAGTAAATGAGTGAAGGAAGAGAGAAAAGAAAGGTACCAATCAATCAATAGATAGAATGAAAAAGAGAAAAAAAATGTATAAGAAAAATAACGCAGCAACGACGACAATGATACTGCAGTAGAATCGATACTATAGCGATAGCATGAGATTGTAATTTTAAGGATTTTAATGAAACCCTAGGCATAGAGAAGAACTAGCTTTTAAAAAGACACTTGTATATATACTTGAAAGCATATTAGAAGGAAATGTTAAATGATAATTTTTTTGTTTTATTTCTCTCCTTATTTAACTAACTAAATAAGAGAAACTTTAATTGGTATCTATACTCTTCTAAATGAAAGCAAGTGCAAGAAACATGGGATGAAAGAAAAAGAAAGTAACAAAGATAATGGATATGTGAATTGGTAGTAAAAGGCCATCCATTTAAATAGATTAATTATATTACAACCATGAATTGTAGCAATAACCTTAAAAGACTGTACAAGCAAACGAACTAACAAAAAGGCCAAAATCTATCATAACACAACATTACAGTTGCTATTTAGAATTATGATAAGCAAAAGGCATTACAAACTAGTTTCACCCATAAAGTAAAAACAAGTCAAGTGAATTCCAACCAAAATGAACATCAGTTATCAATTTTCGATACCTCTGTTAAAAACAAAATAAAACATATGAAAGCCTACATTTATATTTATGTACTTTACATGCAATCATGACTATTTTGAATCATTACATTAGGCATACAATTTGATGTTACGTAGTAATCAAGGAAGATTGTAGTAAAAGTTAAAACCTTGAGTTGGATGAGATACTTAAATCAAAGTTGTCATTTGTGGGTACCATACTAGTGATCGTTTCAATTTTCTTCTTAGAATGGTACATATTAGTATCAATATGTTTTGGCGTGCCTTTTTAGATTTATCGGTATTTTGAAATGTATATTCAAATTTATATTTTATGTATGTAAATATATGTAGAAATCATTATAAATAAAAGTAAAATTGATAAAAACAACATCCATATTTATTTGTGTTGATACATAGAATTAACACAATTTTAAATTTATATAAAAATAAAATATCTTTTAATACAATCCAATTGTCAAATTATATAGCATCATCAAACAAAATATCAATGAACTAAGCTCAAGCTAGGACAAATTTCTTTTTTGCATCAATTGAATACGAAGCCCATTAAAGATGAGACAAAAAAAGGTAAAGAGAAAATTTTATCATGAGGAATAATAGAAACAAGATCCAGCAACATAAAATTGTCTTGTTTTTTAGTTTATCTATTCTTTGTCCATTTCTTACTAACATGTACGGACCCATTCTTACACAATAACATAAGAATCCACCAATTTATTATCTTATTTTTCAATAATAGCCATTAAATGAAACCTCTAAAAGAGGATAAAAGAAGATGATTCATAGACAAATCTTTATTTATCATCTAATTTTAGTTTTAAGTTTTTTCAATATTGTCAGTATTGGTTGAATTCAACTGAAATGGCCAAAATAAAATGGTACACCCTGTGTTAAGTAGCATAACCTAGTATTAAAGTAGGAATAAAATTGAAGAGATTTATGTACCAGTTTAGGTGAAATACGGTAAGTTTCAGCTGCTACTACCATTACTAGAATAATATTGATAACACTAAGTTAAATACTTATATAATATCTATCACAAAGCTGGGTTAAAAGTTCCTTGTCAACTTAACCCAAAACATTGAGTTGATCATTGCCATTTTATTGAGATTTTATGAACATATTTCTTTTTTAAAGTAGTAAACAAGTAAAGAAAGCAAGAAAAAGTTTCTTCATGGTTATGCTTAGAACACATAATCTTAAGCACAAAATTTTTGTAGTTTAGGTATCAAAACTCATAAGATTCTTCCCATATTTACTACAATGCTTTTTAAAAAGATAAGGTAACATGTATGAAAATAAAAACACAAATATTAAAAGTCAAAATAGTTTAAAATTGACCTCAAGTGGTTTTACTATTATTTCCTGACCATCTTCTCTTTGAATGAACATTAGGCCTCTAGAATGTCAGTAGAGCAACCAAAGCAACAATGTTAGTTGCATCAACAAGGTTTTTGCTTCTACAAAATATATTAATTAGAACTGAATATGAACAATTAATATTAGCATAAAAGTAAGTTATGAAATAATTTTCAATTTAGTGGAATAAGAATCATAGAAAGACTTCGATTTGTCACCCATTTTTGAATTTGTTTTGCGGCTGAGCATCTCTACCTATTACAAATTCATTCAAACATAACATGGTATCAGTGTCTAGGTGATTTGTCACCCATTTTATTACTTATTATGTTATTTGTTGTAAGTATTATCCATATTTTAGGCTTATTTGCTTCATTTGTTAGTATTAAGCCTACACGGGAAAGAGTGATAAGTGATGTTATCTTATGTTAATTAAGTTTAGAGTTTGTTGTAGTTTCATGTTAGGTTGAGCAATCTCCATCTATTCCCAATGTATGATTGCATAATAGATACTACATTATGCATATGTCTATGGAAGTGCAAACAACCCAAGTTTCAAAATAAGCAATTTCAATACAACAATGTGAAATGAATTAATAACAAGCTAAAAAGAAAGAAATGCATTACTATAAATAGCCAAATACAAATAAGTTGGTTCTTATATATATACATTGATGAATGATGTTAGAACCTTACCTACCAAACTTGATAACAATCTTATAATATTCAAAAGGCTTTCGATCATCGATTTGAATTTTAAAAAGCAAAGCAATTTCAATGAAATTTTTGTCATTCACTATCAACCACCATGCATTCACCAATCTACCTTCCATTCTTTCTTAGTTTCTCTGCAACAATGGCTTAGAAAAGGTTTAGTTTTTACTTAGCCATTTCATCAAACAGTTTTGACCTTCAATTTAAACTAAAATGTAATTATAAAAAAAATTAAAAAAAACTACAAAAATTAAATCTTACAGCTTCTATCATATCCTTATCATGAGCCAGAATAAAAAGGTGCTGATGGGCCAATTTTTTATGTTGGACTAATAGTATGCATCCAGTCCAATAAAGTCAATTATTATTGAATGTTAGTTATGTTTGTTATTAATGTTAAAACCAAGTTTAGTATAAGGATTAGTTATGTTAAGTCAGATACCTTTGGAGAAATATATGGAAGAGAAATGTTTGGTTGTAGATGATCATTCATTTTTTATTACAAAAAATGCAAGGAATATTAGAGACTTATTCCCTCATTCTCTCAATTCTTCTCTTACTCTTCTCTAATTTTATGTTTTCTTCCTTCTTTTCTTTATTGAACAAATAACCTATATCAATCCTGGTTTCTTTTTTATTAATTTATTTGGTTTAAAGGTTTCGATTTTTTATATAAAAGCTATAGCATTTGGAAAAGAAATCTTAAAGTGAAGAAAAAGAATAGAGTAAATGGCTAAAACCCTATGGTTTTTGTTTATTTCCATCCACCATTTTTTGTTAAAATGATAAAAACAGTTCTCTAAATTTTATCATTTTATTTAGATAAATCTATGAACTTTTATATCCTCAAAACAAGTCACTTTATTTAGATAAACTCGTATAGTTTAATTGCAACCAAATAAGTTTTTAACTTTTAATTTGTACTTAAATAAATCATTATCTTTTAATTTGTATATAAATAAGCCTTTAACTTTTGATTTGTAATTAAATAAACTATTAACATAAATCAAACTTATTTGAATACAAATTAAAGAATAAGAGTTTATTTGAATAAAATAAATATATAAAGACTTTTTTCAAAACCGAAATAGTTTGAGGTTTTTTTTTTCCTTTTGTCCCATTTTTCTTTTTTTCTTTTTCCTTTTTGTTGGGGCTTTTCTTTTATTATTTTTCACTTAACTTTTTTTTCTTTTTGGAGAATAGATCAAATTTATCACTGTATTAGATTAGGGTTTTCATATTATCATTCTACTTTTTTGTACAAATTTACTACTCTATTACATTTTTATGCTGTTTTAATTATCTATGAAAAAAAATAGAATATTTCATCTAAATTAAAGAATATTATGTTAAATTTTTAATTATTTTTTAATTTTTATTATATCAAAAAAATATTTTATTTTAAATTCAAATAAAAATAAAAATAACTAAATTCTTTGTGAAAAATATCAATAATGCCACTAATTTTTGTTCTATACACTTTATATTTGTTTTTCTTTTAGATTTATGGTTATTTAACACAATTTGTATTCTTCCTTTTATTTTTACTATTATTAATGTAATTTATTGTTTACTTGAAATCATAGACCCCAACTCATACACTAAGGGCTAGCATCAATTTAATTATAGGAATTCTAAAAAATGGGAAGCCAAATCCAAAGAAAAGCAAGAATTCTTTACCTTTATCACTGACAATGATGTGATGCAAGCCATGAAGCTTGAAAACATTGTTTATGAATGCTCGAGCTACTGCTATAATTGTATAAAGATGTTTAAGGCCAATGAAGTAAGCATATTTAGTGAGTTTGTCCTATATCTTTTCAATTTAATGAAATTTGTACTATCTAATTTCAAATAGATACAGGTATTGGAAGAGGTTGCAGTAGCCTAGTGAGTAAAAGCTTTATATTTGAACTTTTGGCAAATGTTGCATTCTCTAATAAATTGCCTTACTTGCCTTTATATTCCTTTTTAGTAGAATATTGTAAATAGCCTTTTGATAGTGGTATACATACTAGAATAGACATTTAAACACCTATCGTGGAAAAACTTCATGATTTTGTGTTGTAACACAGGATTGTTTCCAATCATTAAAAGCATTTTCCATCCCACATATTAAGGAAAATGAACTGTTGCTTGTTACTTCAACTAAGAAACCAAGCCCTTCCATTCAAGATCAAAATTTTCAACTCCTTTACACTTTCATTAATCAATTCAGAGGATATGCTAGAGATTGTTATTACCAAAAGCTCTACAAAATCCAAGCTAAACAGGGCATTAATTGCAACATTCATCTATTTCCTTTTATTGCAACTAAAATCATAGTCATACCATATTAGCTTGGTAAACCATGAAGGTAATCCTTTGCTACAATAAACTTTTCAGGCTTTGATTATTAGTTTTAATATTTAAATATCTTATAGCAAGATATTGATATCATTTAGTCATAGTATACACTATGACAAAGTGTTTTTTCCTCATAAAGTAAAATTCCTTGGTGTTTAAGAGATAAGGCCTTGCTAATGTGTGTCAAGGTATGGCCCATTGCATCGAAACAACTCTACTAATAGTGTTATAGGCATCATTCTCTATAACAAAGTTTTGGGAAAAGTCTAGAATAGTACACATTGGTGGTGATGTCATTGTTTTTTTAAATGCAACTTGAGCCTTCTCATAGTAGCTTATATGCAACATTTGTGGTTTGTAAATGCTGCCATGGTCTCTCACAAACCTCATAAGCATCTAGTAAGACCTACAAACTTTTTTAGTTGGGGACCTTAGCCAATTCTAAACAGTTTCAATCTTTTTAGGATTAATAGAGACCCCTTGAGCTAAAAATTAATGGCCCACATATTTTACTATATGTTTTCATCAAAATAACATTTTTTTTTAGCCAGCATAATATGTTTTTGTAATACTTGAAAGGCACACTCTAAATACTAGAAATGATCTTGAGTAACACACTATATACATTAAGATATCATCAAGAGTACTAAGATAAATTTTCCCAATGCTTAAAAATATCATTTGTAAGACTTTGGAATGTAGACAAAGTATTGGTGTGCCATGATACATGCTTATTTCTTTAAACTATAATTTGGGCTTATATATTAGTTCAACTTCCTTATATTTGGATTATTGCATAATTTTAAATGTAAGGCCTATTTATATGAAGATCTTTTGTCATTAGCTGTCAATTTTAGTGTTAGAGGAGAGAAATAAATGCTGACATCTTTGACATTTTTTGAATAAGCTATTAAAAGAGAATTAGCACAAAAATGATAAATGTGTATTGTTTATTCTTTCGTTTATGCAAAAAATGAAAAATATCTTCTCGTTCTAGGTTTTTATCCTTCTTCTTCTTTTATTTTTTTCTCTATTTTAAATTTTTCCTCTATTCTTCTTTTTTTGTTATTTTTGAAATTTTTCTTAAAATAAATTTTGAGCTTGCATTAGTGGTATCAAAGCCTAAGACCTGGCAATCGTGGCTGATTAAATCACAACTTAACTATAAGAGAAAGTTCAACAGCGGGATTCAAAGCTATATTAATTTTTAAAATGTATCAAGCCAAGCTAAAAGATGATTTCTAGAAGTAATTACAAATAGCTTTTGACCCATATTTAGACTGTTGAACTTAATATAAACTAGAACAATGGAGAAGTATTTTAAAGAATTTAAAAATTTCTTAAAATTTCTACAATTAGATGATGAAGATACTATCAACCTCTTTATCAACAATTTGAAACTTAATCTATCTAAATTAGTAAGATTCATTTACCCAAAATACTTAACTCATGCTTTGAAAATAGTTAAGCATTTAAAATCTTGATTTTATGATGTGCTTAAAAAAACCTTTGTACCTTACATTACCTCGTCCCTTCAACTAGTGCCCAATCTTAAACTAAACAACCCCTATCACTATTTACATAATGATATCAACCCAACCATGATAGCACTATTAGACAAAAGAGATTTAGAAGATGTTTTTGCCATTTTTGATACTGAGAATGATGATAAGCCTTATGATAACTGTGTTGCTATGGCTAGCATTATCAAACCTAAAACTTCACGTCCCTTCACTGTAGTTTCTCATACACTTTAGCATTATAAACAAAAAAGTGTAGGTATGGTAGCAGTGGATGACAATGTTTTAAGTCAATTATTATGGTTGGTTCAATATGTAAACTATGAAATGAACCTAAGCGTAGTGCATTATTTAGGAAATGGTTACTGCACATGTTGATGTGTATGGGATGATTGATGTTAGCCTTGAATTGATCCTTTTTCTGAAATAACAAAACATTAAGCTAAATAATCTTGATTAAGATTTTGAAAAAAAATTATTTAGTACATGTTCTTGGGTTTTATTATTTTTGGTACTAGATAAATTAATATGATTTTCAAAGTTTAAACAAACATTTCTTTATGTTTTCTTATTTTTCAAATCAAAACTATCTTTAAACATTATTTATTTGAGCTTAAATAAAAGTCCAATTTTTGTTTTTAAGTGAACTTATTCATTTTGGACTCAATGCAATTTTGATAATATTGATTTTGAGAAATATATTAAGTTAAGAAAGTTGTTTTATAAGAACAAAATTTTCCAATATTGAACTTGTTTTTTTTTGTATTAATTCACAAAGTTTTAAGATTTGAATTTTATATTGTTGGAAAGCTCTTTAAGTTTACTTTTTAATGGATCAAACAAAATCTAAATCTAAATTTTCTAAGAAAATATTTTAAATTTTTACTAAACACTTTGTAGTTGACTAAAAACTATACAAATAATAGTTTTGAAAATTCACTATAATCTGTATACAATGAATTAGGTGATGAATTTTATATGGATAAAAAGCCTTCTAAGTCTAGTTTCTAAATCTTCAAATGATTTTTGATTTGAAATTGTATAACTTAAGATATGATCAAATTAGTGAGTAAAGTACAAAATAAAAGACAACTACCTAGCTTGAACAGATCAATCCCTTGGGTTATAGGGTTGATCTCTTGACTAAACCAATCAATCTTATCTTGTAATAGATTAATTGATTTTTCTTACAAAAATAAAATAGATTTGAAAAACACCAAAAATGATTGATCCCCTATAAGAAGGGATAGATCAGGTAAGGCACATGATCAATCCCTTATACCTAGAAAAGCTTCAATGGCTAGTTTTTCAAGCTTCAATGATTTTTTTTCAACTCCAAACCATCCCCAATGGCTCGTTCTTCAATTCTTCTATAAATTAGACATTTTAACACACTAAAAAGGTTGATGAATCAAGAGAGCAAGATCAAATAAGTCATATTTTCATTCTCTCAAAGAAATTAAGAGTTTTAGAGCTTAAATTCAATATCATTTATATTTCTTGTATCCAAAATATTATTTTGTTTCATTTACCATTTTTCTTTATACTTCATTAGACAAACCCTCAACCTTAAAAGGTATTTTAATTTGTAAAAATCATTTGAATTATCTTGTAAGCAAAAGATGAGGTATCATTTTAATTGTGTAAAGATAAAGGTTTCTACTTTAAGCTTTAGAAAAAAAAAAGATAGAGTTCTATTTTTAATTCAAGATTAGTGGATTAAAGTCTTGGTATGGATAATCAAGAGAGAAGATGTGTGTGCCTTAGAAAGAAGGACCAAACCTATATAAATTATTGTATTTGATTTTTCTATCTCTATCTCTTTATTTTTATTATAATTTATATTTGCTTATAGTTCATCAATTTATTGTTATTTGCATCATATTTTGATGTTGGTTTTAATTTTCATTCAATTACATTGAAATCTATTTTTGAAAAAAAATTTAAAAAAATCCAATTTACCTCATTCTTGGATCACTATCTTACTTAAAAAGCTAACAATTAGTATCAGAGCTATGATCTTTTTTTGTAGGTTTAACCACTTTGAGTAAAGATCTTATGGCTTAATTTAAGTTCCAAGATGGTGGGAAGTCCTCAAAGTTCCCATGATAAAAAAAATTTTAAATTTTGTGAATAAAAAATAAGAATGAAGATGTTCATAATATCATAAAATTTTGGAGCTAGGTTAATGATAGAAAAGAGGGCTTAGAACTCATTTAAATGCTGCTAACTATTTTAGGCAAATAATAGATGATGCAAAAGCTAACTATTTACTCTATGGATTTTTTTACTACTATAACTTTAACTTAGTCTTAAATTGCTCCATTTTAAATGAGATATGAAGGAAGTTAGATGAGCTATATGAAAGATAAATTTTCAACCAAAATGCATCATGTCTCATGGTTATTGAAGAACCAAAGGTAACATCAAACTCTTGTGGTTCAAACTTTTATACTTTTGATGAGTTACAAAATGCTTACAATAATTTAGTAATTAAGTTTGAAAATATGCATTTAATTGAGTTTGAAAATATGCATTCGAAACATAAGAAAATGATTTCAAAATTAAAAGTTGAAAATAAATTTTTAATGAATACAAAAAATGATTTGGCAAAACAAAATGAAAAGTTGAAAATGAATTTGAAAATCTCTCAAATTAGAATGAATTTTTAGAACAAGAAAATTTTGATTTGAAAAAGAAATTTGATGAGTTGATGAATGAAAAACATAAGAATGTCAATAATTCAAGTATTAAATGATTAAATGTAATTTTTATTATTTTCATGGTCAATCTATACATACTTATCCCATAAAAAAGAAAGTTTCACGTAGAATTAGGCAAGTATGAATTCCTAAAGGAACAAAAGATTTAGTGACTAACTCTAAAAGTCCTAAAACTATTTGGGTACCAAAAATCAAAAGAGAATGTCTCTTATCGGTGTACTAGAGTAAGGAGCTATAATATGATATTGAAAATTAGAACTCTAGACACATAATGGAAAGATGGGTCACCTATAAGGTTTTATTTGAAATGAATTTAAAATTTGGTTACCTATTCTTGATTGAATTTGGATGCTAAATTGTTTTATGTTTTATTGATATATCTTCATTGATTTTAAATTGTTTTGAAGGAAATACATGCTCATATATGATTGTTGATATTGTGTTTAATTGTTGAGATATATTTTATATGTGCTTAATGTGCTTAAGTTATGTAATTAATTATTTTTATATTTATACACAAACTTAAGAACAGCACTTAAAGTTTAATGATTTTAAAATTTTATATTTTGGTTTGAAAATAATTTTTGCTAAAGTCAAGCTTTAAAATATAAAATACTGTTTTAGCAAGTTTTTAAATGAAAATAAATTTGAATATCTTGTATTCAATGTTTTTAACTTACTCAAATAAAAAAACATGATAACTTGTATTGGTTTTTATTTTTCATAGTGTTAAGTGCAAGTTATAAAGGATTTTGAAGCTTAAAATATCAAATTTTATTTTTAAACAATTATGGGCATAAAAACCTTTTGGACAATTTCAAATTGTGATATAAAACTTTTCTAAATGGTTTAAAGAGCTTAAAATAAATTTTTAACATATTTGCCTATATTAGTAGGCTTTTTTAAGGAAATATGGGGTTTAAGAATTAACATTTTGATTTCTTTGTTTCTAAGGCCAAATGACCACTAGAGTAACTATGTTTTGTCATTTGAAATTTGTTGAAATGGTTCAAGTTTGTTAAAAATGAGTTTGACTAATTATGAGATCTTTCAAGGTCTTTTTCAAATAAAAATGAGCTACAAAATTTTTAAAAATTAAAATCTTGGACATATTAAGCTTTGAATGGTTCATTTTATTTTGTTTAGCATAAATGAATTTTCTTACATGAGTTTGCTGATACAAATATGATTTTTATGGATTTAGTGCATTTTGTATGGTATATATTGATCCTTGAATAGTATAAGGCCTAAAAAGCTTATTTAAGAAATTTGTTCATATTGTACATGTTTTATAATTGAAACAAGTTTTCTTATTTATGAAAAATGTTAACAAACTTTTCCAAAGTTTTTATGAATGGAAGTCATAAAGGATTAAATGTTTTAAGGTTGTTTTGGGCACTATTCATGCACAAATGAGGTTTAGACCATTAAAAATTTGAATTACATGCATTTGTTGAATATTTATGCTTTTATCATATTTATTTGATCATTTCAAAGTTGTTTGAAATGGTTTCAATACATAAACTTTGTCCAAACACATATTTATACTTGAGTTACAAAATGGAGTAAAGTTAGAATATTTGCAAAATCATGCCAAAATTTTGCTTCAAAATGTTTTTATGCAAATGCCTTATTTTTACAAGTCTAAAATGATGTCTATAACATGTTTAAATTTTATTTTTGACTAAAAAAATAAAAACCCCAAATTTGGAATTAAAAAGCTGTAATTTTTAATTGTTTTATTGCTCTAACAAAAAAAGGAATCGATCCTCTCTTTAAAGGATTGATTGATTTTTTTGTCGGAATGCAAATTTGGTTTCATAAAGCAAGAAGGGATCGATCACCCTACATAGGGGATCAATTACCCTAATGACAAGATCGATCCCCTCATGTAAGCAATTGATCCATTCATGCAAAATGCCACCAAATTCATTTTGTCTATTCAAATAGGTTGGAATTACATGTGCCAAGCTTATGTTACACTCTTTTGATCCTTTTGACTTTTGCTTTTGACCTTTGACATTTGATTTTGACTTTAACCTTAAATTTTTCAATAATTTAAAAAAATAATAATAATGATTTTTTAATTAAAAATGGTATGCATTACAAATATTTACTTGATTATATTTTTAATCTTGGAACAAGTATTTATCCTAAAATTAAGAATTTGCTTTCAGTGCTTGAACTATTATTTCTCGTTCAATTTCACTAGTTTTATAAATCTCATGTGCACATATGGATTAAAATTATCTCTTGATGTAATGCTTATATGGTCAAAATACTTGATTATTGAAAAATGCTAAATTGATTATTTCTTTATTTCTTGTGAAAATTGTGAACTACATTTTTATGCTTGATTGTTATGTCACAATTTATTTGATTGTCTATGATTTTGGATTGTGATGAAATATTTTTAAAATATGATTGCTCTTGTACTTAATTGACGTAGTTCTTAATTTGTGATTTTAATTTGATGCATGATAAGCTAATTGATCTTAAATGAAATATATTAGTGGTTCATCTATTATTCTTGTTAAGTATGTGAATTTATATGAATATGATTGAGCTTTGCTTAATATACTTACAACATGGCTTCAGTAAGTGATTTCTTATAATTTTTATGTTTGCCTTAAGTCATTGTTGATTATGGCCTATAATTTGTGTAGACATATTTATGCTTTTGTGATGAAATATTCTTGATTTTTTTTTATGATAAATATGTCTTCATTGAGTTTTTAAATTCTATAAGGCCTCAAATTGGTTTTGACATATTCCTTAGTGATTTGTTAAATATATATATATATATGAATGTTGAAAATGTCTATTTTGTGTTCATGAATGATATAAAAGGTTTGATTTTTGCACATGACATGAGAACTTTAGCTTTAGTACCAATATTGTGATATTTGATGCCTAACTTGATACATGGCCTTTAATTTAAGTTTATATATATATATATATATATATATCTCTTTTGCAATTAGAAAATTGAGCTTAGTGAACAAAATTTCTTTTGCCTATAATGACTTACAATATGAAATTCATTTTCTAACAATTGGTGTAATTTTTATCGATTAGTATTCTTGATGCCACTAATGAAAATCTTTTGTCTAGAAATTTTTCTAAGTCTATGCTAGGAGAACTTGAAATAAATATGAATGAGCTTAAACTTTTTGGTTTTCAAGTGAACAAGCAAAGCAAGTCATCTTCATCAATCAAGCCTAGTTTTGCTTAAAACAGTTAGATTGGAGAATTCAAAGCCAAATGAGCATAACAACATAGCTTGACATAGATTAAGGTAAATGTATTAACTCTATGCTATGTGCCTATGATGAATGAGTTTGAATACATCCTTGTTTTTATATATGCTTAAAAGACTTATTTGTTTCGAATGCTTGGTGTACGTAAAAATGAGATACTATGATTGAATTTGTGAAGACATTGTATTTTGGTTAATATTCATACCTAGTTCTTGATTGATTTGTTTAGTAGTTTTTAATGCATGAATTTTT
Source organism: Durio zibethinus (assembly GCF_047325235.1). Taxonomy (NCBI): domain Eukaryota; kingdom Viridiplantae; phylum Streptophyta; class Magnoliopsida; order Malvales; family Malvaceae; genus Durio; species Durio zibethinus. The sequence goes on from NC_143176.1 coordinate 17,588,889, forward strand.
GGGCATGGATATAAGTTAAATAGATTTATTTTTTAAAACATGTTCATAGATTGAAAATATTAAGATAGCATGTACCAAATTATGCCTAAATGATTACATATCTTTTGAATTAGGTACATTACTTATGAATATGCTTGTATGATTTTGATTGAAATATCTAATTGAATACTTGCATATGTTTAAGTTAAGTACATTGCTATGCATTGAATAATTTAGATTATATTTGAATGATTATGCTTTCATTATTTCTTTGCTATAGCATATATGCTCATTATGTTTGAAAACTCATGCTTATATAATCTTTGTTATGACATGATGATTGAACCTAATTGCTCATTAGTGCTCATTTCTTATTAATTACATATGAGTTTATGGTTCTTGGTTGGATAGGATATGCTTATGAAAGATATACTTATTATTTTTAGATTTAGTGATTGAATCTTTCATATGCATGAAACATTTGTGATATTTGAAAGTTGGACAAAATTGCTAATGAATTTTTAAACTTTTATTGATGTTTGTTTAGTATGCCTATCATTGTTGCTTATACCTTTCATGCAAAATTATGTGCCTTAAATTGTTTCACTTCTTTTTTTGTTCAAACGAACAAAAACTTTACAATTTTGCTTGGATTAAAATGAGTTGTTTTGTGTTAGTAATTGGTATCCTTATTGATAACATATCTTTAATAATTGGTATCCTTAATATTTAATATGAGCTTATTTGTATACGCTTGAATATATGTTGATATGCTAATGATGTTTTAAATTCTAAGCACATTTTATGAAAACATGATGTATGAGTAGTATACATACTATTTTTTTTATCTTTTTACTCATAACAATCATGATATGAATGATTTTATGCTAAAATGCTAAAATTGGATACCTTTATACTTTTATGTTCTTGTGCTTAAATACATGTTTTTGAACTTCATTATGCATATTACACTTGATTAAATGCATTCAAAATACTCTTGATGTTATAGGTATCATGCATTTTGTCACATCCTTAAACTGTTCTCTCTTTCTTTTGAAATGACAAAAAGAGGGTGAGTTTTGAGATATTTCTTCTTGTATGCTTATAGCAATTGATATAGGAGCCTATAAAGAGCTTAAATTAAAAAAAAAAAAGAGAAATGTTTCATAAATATATTTGTTAATGATGCCTCTTTGTGTTTATTTGCTCATTAATATGCTAATGAATTTTTGTTATGACAAAAATGGAGAGAAATATCATATGGACAAATTTGCTTGTGCTGGATAGGCATATGTTTGATTGTGCTTATTTGATATATTTGACTAATATATGTTTATTGAGTTATGTTGGATTAGGATGCATTAACTGAAAGGGAGTTTTGCCAAGCAAAGTTTAAGGGGAGTTTTTCAAAATATTTTTCAAAAATCTTAAATGTCTTAAAAAAAGTTTTTCATTAAGCAAATTTATCTTTAAGTTTTGTCATATCAAAAAGATGGAGATTGTTAGCCTTGAATTGATTCTTATTTTGAAATGATAAAAATTAAGCTAAATAAGCTTGATTAAGATTTTGAAAAAAATTTATTTAATACATGTTCTTGAGTTTTATTATTTTTGGTACTAAATAAATAATATAATTTTTAAAGTTTAAACAAACTTTTCTTTATGTTTTCTTATTTCTCAAATTAAAACTACCTTTAAACATTATTTATTTGAGCTTAAATGAAAGTCTAATTGTTGTTTTTAAAGTGAACTTATTCATTTTGGATTCAATGCAATTTTGATAATATTGTTTTGAGAAATAGATTAAGTTAAGAAAGTTGTTTTACAAGAACAAAGTTTTCCAATATTGAAATTTTTTTATTTTTTTGTATTAATTAACAAAGTTTTAATATTTGAATTTTATATCGTTAGAAAGCTCTTTGAGTCTACTTTCTAATCGATTAAACAAAATCTAAATCTAAATTTTTTAAAAAAAGATTTTGAATTTTTACTAGACATATTATAGTTGTCTAAAAACTACACAAAAGTTAGATTTGAAAATTCATTATAATTCATATACAATGAATTAGGTGCTGAATTTTATATGGATAGAAGCCCTCTAAGTTTAGTTTCTAAATCTTGAAACGATTTTTGATTTGGAATTGTATAACTCAAGATATGATCAAATTAGTGAGTAGAGTGCAAAATAGGAGACAACCACCCAACTTGACCGGATTGATCCCCTGGGTTACAAGATCGATCCCCTCTTGTAATGGATCAATTGATTTTTCCCCTCTTGTAATGGATCAATTGATTTTTCTTACAGAAACAAAATAGATTTAAAAAACACTAAAAAGCTAAAAGAAAGGATCCATTAGGTAAGGCACAAGATCAATCCCCTATGCCCAAAAAAGCTCCAACAACTAGTTTTTCAAGCTTCAACAATTTTTTTAACTCCAAACCATCCCTAACGGTTAGTTTTTCAATTCTTCTATAAATTAAGCATTCCAACACACCAAGAAGGTTGATGAATCAAAAGAACAAGATCAAACAAGTCATATTTTTATTCTTTCAAATAAATTAAGAGTTTTAGAGCTTAAATTCAATACCCTTTATATTTCTTGTATCCCAAATATTGTTATATTTCATTCATCATTTTTCTTATACTCTATTAGGCAAACATTCAACCTTAAGAGGTTCATTCGGGTTATTTTGTAAGCAAAAGGTGAAGTATCCTCTTGATTATATAAGGGTAAAAGTTTCTATCATAAGTCTTACAAAGAAAAAGATAGGGTGGTATTCTTAATCCAAAACTAGTGGATTTCAGCCTTGGTATGGACAATCAAGACAAAGAACATTGGTGCTTTGTGGAGAAGGATCGAACCTCTATAAATTCTTATGTTTAATTTCTTTATCCATATCTTTTTATTTTTATTATAGTTTATATTTGCTTTTAGTTCTTCAATTTATTGTTATTTGCATCATATTTCGATATTATTTTAATTTCCATTCAATTACATTAAAATTTATTTTTAGGAAAGAATTTAGAGAAATCCAATTTATCCTCTCTTGAATCACTATCTCACTTAAAAAATTAGCAATCAAAATGGCTTATTTGATGGTTACTGTGATTGATAATAAGCTAATGGTGACTTATGATCCTTGCAAGTTTAGGTTGTTAATAATGGAAATAAAGGATAAGAATGAGGTTATTTAGTTTGGTGGGGAGGAATATTATTGTATAGTTGGTGAAATATCGATAAGGTTACTTGGAGTGGTTTATATGAAAAAACTCTATTGTTTTTTCTAGAAATGAATGGTACTTATGCAATAAGACTTGAAAGTGAGATTTTTTTAATTGTTTATACTAATATGGGTATAGAATTTTATGGTTTTGTTAAGCTTTTGCATGTTTAAGTAATTTTTGATAGCTTGAAGTATGATGATTATGATGTTTAATTTTATAATCTTATAATTATTGGTTATATCTATATAAGGTAGTGGAGAAAAATTCAGCATGTGTTTGATATGACACATGTCAAAGATAATGCCTTATAAATGTTAAGAATTGATGTTTATTTGGTTATTAAATCCACTCGACAAAGAAATATTAAAATGTAGAATTCCTATCTAGTGGTTATCTTAGTTATCACTGGTTATAGGTTTAGAGGTTCATCCATGGCTTTTGTGGTAGAATGGGTGAGGAATCTATACCAATACTATAGATGTAGGTGATAGTAATGCTAGAAATAGTATTAGTGATATAGTTAGAATAGAACCTGATCTTTTTGAATCCTATACAGAATCATCTTTTGTTGTACTCATTGTTGATACCATTCCTTACTGTGGCACCAATCATGAGTGGACTCCAATGTTAGACCCTCTCAGTATCAATTCTATTGAAATCAAGATTATTAAGAAAATGAAACTTTCATTGAATAGGCAACTTATCATTTCCACTGCTTATATGAGGGTTGGAATTTAGATTATTAGTGGAATTGCTTTTCCCTTTTCTTTTACTATTTTCAGTTTTAGAGACCAAAAAGCTTAAAAATTTCTTACGTGTTATTAATTATCTTTAAGCTAGCTCAATTAATAGTCTTATAATTGAGTACTATACTGGCAATGCATATTGCCTTATACAGGATATTGCTGGTCCTTGCAGGATTGAAATTGCAACAAATGTTATTGTTGGCTTTGCACTGGGTTACAAGTCTTGCATTATTCTTAATTTTGTTATCATAGTTAATATTTTTGTTACTTTTCACTTTGCTACTATGTATGGTATTACTGTTGTTGTCATTGGAATATTGAACACCATAGTTACTACATTAGCTATTAATGCTTATGGTTTTATCAGTAATAAAGCTGAAGGTATTACTGAGATGGATGGCATAAGCCATAAAAATAGAAAGAGAACCGATGCTTTGGATGTTAGAGAAAATACCACTAATATTGGAAGCGATTTCACCATTAGTTCAACAAGCTTGAAGTCATTTACCTTCTTTAAGGCCTTTATGAGTTGTGTTGCTATTCTAACAACTTATATGTTAACCTCTAAAATTTTTATTGGGTTGCTTTTTGGGGCAGTACTTCTTTATAAGGGGTTTTAGTCATAACTTTTTTTATTTTCCTAAATTTATTGAAGAGCTAAAATGTTTGGCAAAAGTTGATCCTATAGTTGTCGATACCATTAAAGAGTTAGGGGAGGACATTGTTGTTGATGCTGGAAAACTTCACCTTGTGTTGTGTTTCAAGCATTTACAAGAAAATCTTAAAGGTGGTTCTCAAATCATTACAGCTTATGTTGCTGGTGCTTTGATACATGATTGCCACCAAAGAGTTAACAAGATTATTGATATTGCAATGCTAAAAGAGACTAACTTTATTAATCCCATTACCATCTTCTACTAGTGCTTTATTGTAAATGATCAATTTTCATCTCATGAAAAAGTTGTCATTACGAAAATTCTAAAGCTCCAAGTGTCTTTCTTACTCACCACAGATGTCATTACTTTATACAAGCTTGCTGATAATGCTAACAGCATGATGGTATCAGAAAGTGATACAAGGAAGGTCTGTTAAAATTAAAGAACAAGTTTCTACATTTGATCCTTGAAGACAATAATCTTTTTCATGGATAAAGCATTGATATATGCATATTTCTTTAAACTATAATTTGAGCTTATATATTAGTTTAGTTTCTTTATATTGGACTGTTGCATAGTTTAATATGTAAAGCCTATTACTATCAAGGCCTTTTTCATTAACTACCAATTTTAGTGTAAAAGGAGAGAGAAATAAATGCTGACATCTATGAGATTCTTAAAATGCATTTGTCAAAAGGGAATAAGCATAAAAGGGAGTAAGAGACTATTGTTTATTCATTTGGTTATGTAAAAAAAAATGAAAAACAACTTCTCACTCTAAATTTCTATATTTTTTCCTCTTTTATTTTTTCTTTATTTTAAATTATTCTTCTAATTTTCTTTTTCTTTTTTTGCTATTTTTGAAACTTTACTTAAGTTTTCTTAAACTAAATTTTAAGCTTGCATCATGCCCAAAAAGACATTACTAAAAAATCATAGTAGCCATCATTAATCCTAAAAAGGCGTTTGGTTTGTGGATTCTAAGATTCCAAAAAGGAAAGTGATTTTAGAAAGAAATGTGTGATTATTGAGTATTGTTGACTTAGAGAATGTAAAATTTTTGTATTTGATTCATAGGAATATAAGATTACCTAATAAAATCTTTTACTATATTATCATTGATAATATAAGAATAACAGATGATATTCATAATATTGATATGTGAATAACACGTGACACATAAATAATACGTTATCTTCGTTGAAACTAAATCATTTTGAAAAATAATTTTTTATATTTTTAACAAATATAATTTTACAATTCTAATTACTATCCAAACGTTGATTGCCTTACTTAGAAAAAATACATGAATCAATTTTCACAATAAAGTCAACGTAAGGGTTGGAAAAAGGTGGTAAACCCCCATTCCAGAGATTTTTGGGAGCTTTGCCCTCAAAACAAATTTTGTGTAATAATATAAAACACATATATTTTTATTTTATATGTAATAATATTAAGTAAAGGTATTTTACTTTTGAATTTTGAAAAATATTTTTCAGAATTCAACAAAGATTTTGTTTTTATCGTAGAAATATATCTTGTAAAAAAATTACGTTTTTTCTTAGAAAAATCGTCTTTATAGAATTTTGAAAAATATAAATTTTCATGTTTTCAATAAAAATTACTATTTTATATTAAAAACATCATCTTTTCAATAAAAATTGTGTTTTCTATTTTAGAAACATAATTTTTGTTAAATTTTAAAAAATAATTTTTTTCATATTTTTAATAAAATCCATATTTTTATATTAGAAATGTCGTATTTTTTGAATTATAAAAAATAACTTTTTTATTTTTCAACAAAAATTATATTTTTAATCGTAACTTTTGCGAGGATTTCAATACTGTGGTGTTAAAAATGTGATCTTTGTTTAAAATATATTAAAAAATTTATTTTTATAATATTTTATAAAAAAGTATTACTTTTTTAGGGTAAATAACGTTATTTATATAATTTAAAAATATAGTTAAATGAAAACAAATAGAAAAAAAAAATTTTTTCCTCCGAAATCTTAAAAAACCTTAAGAAGATGAAAGATTTTGATTTCCTCTACTTTTTCATTTATTGATATTGATGAAATTCTTTAAAAAATAGCAATTACATTTTCATGAACCAAATTAAAAAACCAATTACAAAAAGTAAAATTTTTATAATAAAAGTTATTTTCTTCTAAATCAATTGTATGCTAAATGTTGTCCTATGAATATTTGGAGGATGTATTCTGGTGATAGCCGTGGAAACAGTGCGTTGCCATGAAACTCATCCAACAATTGTTCAATGATTGGAATTGGATATTTATCTTTGACGATGCTCTTGTTCAACTCACTATAACCAATACATATTCTACAAGTATCATCCTTCTTTCAACCAACACAATTGGAGATGAAAATGGACTGGCCTAATATTCTCTTCTATAAAAAATAAAATAAAAAATAAAAAAAACACTAAATTTGAATCTATTACATTCCAAAAAAAAATTCTCAGTAAATTTAAAACTTTCATATGTTAAAAAAAAAAAAAAACTACCGAGTTTTTGTGATCAAAGCCCAGAGTACCTATATTGACCCATGGGTTGGGCCACATTGAAGCCTCTGTTAGGCCATAAATTAATAGGTATGGACCCACTTAATATTGACAACCCATATTATCAAATTCTCTCCTTGGCAACCCAGATTAGCAAAAGTTCCAAATTACCAATTTTCCCTTGCCAACGATGGCCTAAAAGAAAAGAAAAAAAAAAAAAGCAAGTTATTAATATTTTAAAATTTTAAATAAATTAAAAATACCTAAAAAAAGAGAAAAAAAAAAAGAAGAAGGAAAATGGAGTTTCAAATGCTCACACCTTTTTAAATACCCAAAATCTAAAAGGGAAATCAAACGCTGAAGATTTGGGGTGTTGTGGGGACCGCATGCAGAGAATCAAAACTGTGCTGCTTAAACGAAAATCCAATTTAAATTGCATCACGCAGTACGGGAGAAGAAAGTTTGTCAGAATGATGCAAGTGAACGTGCACGATTTTCCAACTGATGGGCTTCATTGCTTACGCGCTGTAGCATTCCGTGTCTTTCAGTTCCCAATTTTTTTACTTCTGCCAAGTACTTTGCCTGATTCAAAAAAAAAAAAAGATTTTTAAAAAATATTTACATTTTTTACATTTAAAAAGATTTTTTATTATTTGAATAAGTTAATAAAAATTATGTTTCCTTAATTTGGTTTTTTTTTATTTTTTAAAATAATATTAATATAATTATTAAAATATTAAAAATATATTGAAATTATTTATTATTAAAATTATTAATATTACAAATAATTATATTTTAATAATATGTAATATTAAAATATTATGTTAATATAAAAAATACTTAAAATAAAACTATTTATTATTCTTTATATTATTTATTAATATATTATAATATTATTTATTAATAATATTTATTAATATATTATATTAATAGTATGCTATTTATTAATAATATATTATTTATTAATATATTATTATAATATTTATTAATTAAATTAATAATATTTATTATTATGTTATTTATTAATATAATATACTATTTATTAATATATTATATTAATAGTATATTATTTATTAGTAATATATTATTTATTAACATATTATAATATTATTTATTAATAATATGCTATTTTATTAATATATTATAATATTATTTATTAATATAATATTAATTAATTATTAATATTAATAAATTATTATAATATTTATTTTATAATAATATGTATTAATATATTATTTATTAATATAATATTATTTATTAATATATTATAATATAATATTATTTATAAGAAAAATTACTCTCAAAAATATTGATAAATAATTCTATTCACAAACAACTTTTTTTAAAAAAATATCTTTCTCTTTTCAAATTCGTAAGATAATTTATACAAAAAATATTTTATTTTTCATTGATCAATAAGTCATTTTTCATTCACCAACTAATTTTTTGTTAAAAAAAAACTAAAAAGAAAAAAATTATTTTTCAAAAATCATTTGTCGGAACCTTTATTTTATTTTCTATTTCAACTTGCACACTTTTTGGTAATTTTAAACTTTGAAAGCATTGCAAAATATTGTTAATATTTTTTATACAAATCTTATGAGTAATTGTTCAAAGTTTAAGAATGTTAGTGTCACGACGAGTAACTTTGTGAATTTTATTGCAAGATGTAAAATTTTTAAAATAAAAAAAGTCATTATCAAATTTTTTTTGTTAGGTTTAATCAATTACTTAAAATATTTATCTTTTTAATAAAGTTAAAAAACAAACTTAAGGTTTATCAAAAAAAAAATTTTGTTTTCGAAGATAAAGTTAAATTCAAAAGTACAATTATATATGAAAAAAAATTAGCACTTATAGTATCCGTTTAAAAACGATACTAATTAATCATGCATTATGTTTTTTGTATTAAATAAAAATGATTTTCAATTTTCAATTTGATGATAATTCTTTTTACTTTTTGAAAAAATCAAATTTATTTGATAAAAATTAAACCTTATTTAGGAATATTATGGAAATTATTAGATTAAAGATTATTTTAAGATTCTTCAATATTTAGATAGAATTTAAAGATAATTTTTTTTGCTTAAGATCTATCACAATATTCTTTTTAAAATAAAAATAGCATTTTCGTAGATAATAATTGTTGATGACTCTCTAACTTCTATGCTGAGTATCAAAAATTATTTTTCTCGAAATGTTATTTTAGTTTTATTTTAAAATCCATATTTTGAATGACTGTTTTCATGAAAAACACTTTTTATGCCAAAAAACTGATGATATTATAATTAACAAAATAAATAACAGTACTAAAAAAAAAATATGCATGTGAGATGAATGTAAACAATAATCTAAAAATATAGATATGCCAGTGAATGTCATGCATGATAATGAAATAAAAATTTGAAATCGAATCTTAAATATAAAGAGACCATTCAAAATCCCTAATCTCTAGATAAAATTTAGATATGACTATTTATATTTAAGATCTCGCTTTTATTACTTTTCTTTTGTTTGATTTTATTATTGTTTTTGGTTAAAGAATCATAGAAAAACATAATGAAATAAAATTTCATAAGTACCTCATTCTCTAAACGATATTCAAAAACAAATTATTTTATATGAGATTTTCATACAAATCTTTTGAATTTTGGAAAGGCTTTAAATGTTGAAATGGGTTCAAGGTTTTAGCGTTTGACTAGTTTTAGAGTTTGCACAATTTAAAGTTTCAGGTTGGATTTAGAGTTTGAGTCAAATTTAAGGTTAGGGGCTAGATTTAAGTTTATGGTTTGGTTTATGGTTTAAAATTTGGTTTAGGTTAGGTTTAGGGTATTTTTAGGGTTTTGATTTAGGGGTCTTTTAGGGTTTCCATGATTTTATGAACTTCTTTAAAAATCTCTAACATTTAGGCATATTTTCGACATAAGCAAAAAACTATGATTTTATTCTCTAATTAAGGTTTTAATGCATAAGTAATATATGACAAATACTTAATGCAAGATGCATGATATGAGCAAATAATCAAACACTGAAAATGCCATGTAGCCATTTTAACACACTTGAAAAGTGATTGAAAACTTATATTTTTATTTATCCAAACAATTTTAATACACCATACATTTTTATTTATCCAAACAAATTTAATACATCATGAACACAAAATTTCTAATTTTGTACATTTATTTAAACACCTAACAAACATTATAGGCATTAAAAATCAAATCCAAAAGCTAACACATATCAAGCACACATCAAGCAATTAAAAGAACTATTATTTATTCAAAATATAATTTTTATCAAACAATTAGAAAACTAACAAAAGACAAATCTACAATCTAACATTTGTATTCAAGAAGACTAAACAAAAATATAATCAAACCATGAAAACAAAGATAATCATAAGATCAAATCATCAAAAACACATCTAAATTATAAATCAAAGGATGTAAATCATTAAAAATGAGATGAGACTCTTGGAATAAAGAACTACATGGAGAAGAACTAAGAACTATATGGAATGGAGTTGAAAATGTATAAAAAAAGGTGAAAAACTACTTAAAAAGCTTTCTTCCACAAGAGAGATTTATTTAAAGAGCTTTTTTAATGGTAGATTTTTAGTTAATGGAAAAGAGAGTCTGTACAGACCCAAACATGTCAATTTAAAGAGCCAAACACCTTTATTAACCATTAGATTAAAATGCATCTAAGGATAGTAATTTGTTTGTCTTTTTCTTCAAACTCAGTGCCAAAGACTTATAATATAAGCCATATAATCTTTGTACTTTTAAATCTAATGGCTTTAAAAAAATTACAACACATAACTTGGCTAGTAGTGCAGCTGTTTTAGTGAAAAAAAAATAATTTTACCCATATTGGTGTTTTAAGCTTTTTTCATAAATTTACTAAAATTCTATGATCCAATATTTATTTCAATGATTTATTACACCAAATGTTATAAAATAATATTTAATTATGATCAGAAGCTTTTCGTAAAAACCAACCTCAAAAAGGATAAATTATGAAATTACCTCTAAATGGTATTTTAGTAATTTTGCCCCTTTTAAGGTGAAATTAAGATTTTTAATGCATCAAACTCATAAAATAATGTTTAAACATGATCTAAAATTTTACAAAAAATCGATCCCAAAAATGTAAAATTATGAAAATGTCTCTAAAAGTCATTTTTGTAATTTTACCCTTTTGAGGTGCGATGAGGACTTTTAAAAGTTCAAATCATTATTTTATTCCTAATAAGCCTCCGTAATCTTAGTCAATCACAAATGCCAAATATTGACCCAAGTTTGATTGAGTTTAACCAAATTTGATGAAGGGCATTTTGGTCATTTCACTCAAATTTCTTTTTTTTTTTTTAAATTTCTTTCTAAACATTATGTTTTGACAAAACTTGTCTGATACTAAACAATCTTAACTGATCTTAACTAACTTTGACTCAAAACCTCATTAAAGGTATTTTGGTCATTTTTTTCAAAACTCAAAATTGATTTTTAAGTCTTTATGACCCCAATGCCTTAGTTTGATTCTACTAAAATACCCCAAATTTGACTCTATTTGATCAAAATCAACTAATCTTAAACAAGTTTTACTAAGTTGACTTATAGATCGACCTTTAAGTTTTACTAAGTTGACTTATAGATCGACCTTTGACTATTTCTTTATTTTAGCTATTTTTTTTACATCATCCTAAAATCAACTTATTTGAAAATTTTAAAATATTAAAAAAATCCTAAAATTTTGGTCAAGACCTAGGTTTTGACTTAAAGCTTTATGATTGATTAGAATATGTCCAGATAAAATTAGGTATTTATATTTAATTTTTTTTATATTTTTATTTAGTTAAATACTACTACTAATAAAATAAAAACTATAAAAAGAAAGGGATTGAACATTGCATTATCCTTTTATCCATTATGAAATGTTGATATTTGGGGAAATTTATTGCTTAAGGATCTACTTAATAGATACTGATAAAGGTGAAAACAAATTAAGAAAATAAAAAATTGACTCAATTAGATTCATATAATTGGTTATTTGATTCAGTTTAAATTTGGATGTTAAGTGTTTTTTTTAGGTTCATTTCAGAAAATGAAAAAATAGAAAATATTCAAACCAAATTATATATTTATTAATTTTTAGGTTAATTGTATCCGTAACCCCTAAATTTTGATCTAAATTTTACTTTGGTCCCTAACTTTTAAAAAATTTTAATCAGATTCCTAATGGCCCAATGTTGTCCTATTTTGGTCCTTTTGTTCTTGAACCATATAAATTGATTGCAAATGATAGCTGGAACCACATTATGACGTCAACCAGCATTTTAAATGATAGATGGGAGATTAAAATATAATTCTCTCAAAGTTTAAAGACCAAAAATGAAAATATATCAAAATTTTATATATCATTTGTTATTAAAATGTTATTTGCATTTTTTTTGTTATAATATAATTTATTAGATAGATTTTTTTTTGTTTTAAATAGAAAATAGATATTCAAAACTTAAAATTAAGTTAAAATTTTCAAATTCCTTTTGAAATATTTAATACATTTTAAAAACAAAAAAAATTTACTAAAAATATTATTTTACTCATAAGTCATAATAAAACATATTATTTTCTATCCAAAAAATTTATTTTTTTAAAATATTAAATATCTTTTATTTTTTCTTTTTAAATATAGTTTATAAAATACATTTTATAAAAATGAAAAAATAAAAAATGTTTTAAATTATATTTTTTATTTTATATTAACATAAAGTTTTTTTTTATTTTTGAATAGATTAATAAATCTATTTTTGAAAATAGTGTAAAAATTTTTACATAATATTTTAACATAATATAGAGTTTTTATTTAATTTCTAAAACTGTTATAGAAATTTTTACTTGATTTTTAAAATGATATATAATTTTAACAAAATTTATTTGAAAATTTGAGATTAATTTTAATTTTAAAAAAATCTATTTTCTATTAAAAATATTATTTTATTGATAAATTATATCATAATAAAAATTAAAAAATATTTTAAATTATAATATTTTATAAAATATATTTGAAATATATAAAAATAATTTTTTTTCTTGAATTATTTTAATCTTTTTTCGTTATTTATTTTTTATAAAATATTTGAAAAAGGAAAATAAAATATATTTAATAATTTAAAATATACATTTTATGGATAGAAAATAGTATTTTTATTATGATTTATGAGTAAAATAATATTTTTAATAGAAAATATTTTTTTGTTTTTAAAATTATATTTAATTTTTATAATTTAGATTTAATATTTTATAAAATATATGAAGTTTATAAAGTTTTTTAGATAATTTCGTTTTTGTCTGTAAATTTTGAAAGAATTCTATTTTAATCCCTCATTTACCATGTGAGATACTAGCTGATTTCATTATGTGGTGCTAACTAATATTTGTTATCAATTTAGATAGTTTCATAAACGAAAGGATTGAAATAAAATAATTTTCAGCAGTTAAAAATCAGATTAAATTTTTTTAAAGGTTGAGACGAAAATGGAATTTGGGTCAAAGTTAAAGGAGTACAGATGCTATTAACTCTTATAATTATATATAAATTTTAAATTTTTATAAAATAAAATAATTATTTTATATATAAATCTATTTAATTATATTAAAAATTATATTAAAATGATATAAAAATTAAAAAGAAAATTTTAAAATCCAATGAATTGAACAAATAAAATTAAGTTTTATATTGAATTAATTAAAAAAAAAGTTGTGTTTGAATTCAAATTAATTTTTAAAAATTTATAATATTATATATTAACTGAAATAATCAAATTAAACTATTGTAAAATTAATTTTGAAGAAGTTGAAAATAATGAACCTACGATTGAATACCATAACACGTAGTGGTGTTATACTATTGTTAGTTGTTTTTATAAAACAATTTCCCTTTTAAGGGGTTTAATTAAGGAAAAAGTAAGATTTTTTATATGAATTTTACTTTTCGTTGATTCTTAATTTGATTCATAGAATATAATTTTTGAGAATTTTTTAATATTTCTAATAGTATAAAAAAATGTAGGGGAATAAAAAACTATCATCTCCTGTTGGTTTTTTTAGATTTTTATGAAAAAGTAAAAAATTTATCTTATTTACCCTCAATTATATTTTCAAATTATATTATCATGTTTAGTCTCTTAAAATTACAAAATAAATGTAATTTTTGTTATTTATAATTTTAACAAGTACTATTTTTTTTAATATAAAAAAAGTAATGAATGATTAAATTATATTTTCAAAAATTTAAAATTTTAATAAAAATACATTTTTAAGATAAAAAATAGTGGATGTTAAAATTTATTTTCAAAATTTTTGAATTTTAACAAAAACTTCTTTTTAAGATAAAAAACATAATCGATGTTGAAATCTTATTTTCAAAATTTTAGAATTTTAACAAAAACTATATTTTTATGATAAAAAAAGACCATAATTTTAAGATAAAAAAAAAACGTAATGGATGTTGAACTATATTTTTTTTAAAATTATAAAGTTTTAACTAAAAATTACATTTTCAAGATAAGAAATGTAATTGATGTTGATATTATATTTTTGGAATTCTAAAATTTTAACAAAAATAACTTTTTAAAGATAATAAATGTCATGAATGTTACTACTTATAACAAAATTAAAATAATACGTAAAATATCTTTACTTAATATTATTACATATAAAATTTAAAATATATTTATTTAATGTTATTACTTATAAAATTTATTCCAAGCTTCCCTTAAAAACCTTGAGGGATTTATCAATCTTTTTAATTCTCACGTTAATTTTACCATAAAAGTTGATCTGCATATTTTCTTTACATAGAGATAATTAATATAAAGAAAATAATTAAGATTATAAAATTATTTTTGTTAAAAATATAAAAAATATATTTTTAAAATTTTTTAATTTCAACAAAAATAATATATTATTTACTTATAATGTCTTATGAATATTATTTGTTATTTATGTATCTCAAATGTAATATAATAAAAAATTTTATTAAATAATTTTATATTTTTTTAAATCAAATATACAAATTTTATATTTTCTTAATCAATAAAATTTAAAATTCACATATTCTCGTTCAATAATGATTTTCTTTAAAAATCACTTTTTTCTCCGTATCCGAAAATACTCGAACAAAACGTACTCTTTTAAAATGTTTTTTAAGCAGATCCAAATCAACTCCCCCCCACTTTGCCTTGTTTTGTTAAACACTGTAAAGACAAAAGAAATTTAAAAACAAAAGTAGAAAGAAAGAGACAGGCAATGAAAAATAATAGGTCACCTCCAAACAAAAACAAACAAGTTGAGAGTAAAGTTTACTCTCCAAAGGTTGGCTCGCTGCTGAGGTTTTTGCACTGCCACCAAAAGTTGTGGTTCTAAGTTTTTAAGAGAGAGAGAGAGAGAAAAATTCCAGGTGTAAGCATCAGCATGCAGCAGCTCCAAAGCACCTACCTTTGATGCTTTTGTTCTTCGTTTCATCTTCTTCTTCAACACAAAGCTTTCTTCTTTGCTCTTTAGCTTTTGTTGTATCTTTTGATTCTCTTTCTTTTTTCTTTGATGGGTTTGAGAGAGGGAGCTTCAACTCATTACATTTTTGTTTATAACCTCAAAATAATTATCCTAAAATAATAATATTACGCCACACCCATCATTGTCTTTTGAAGCAAAGTCCACTCTTGCACTCTTTTATCCTTTTCCCTTCCCTATAATATCTTTCTCTCTCTATCTCTCTAGTAGTGAAGGTTTGGTTTCTCCATGGATTCCTATGAAGCTACGAGGATAGTTTTTTCAAGGATCCAAAACTTGGACCCTGAAAATGCTTCAAAAATTATGGGTTATCTTCTTATTCAAGACCATGGAGAGAAGGAAATGATACGTTTAGCCTTTGGACCTGAAGCTCTTATCCACTCTTTAATACTGAAAGCCAAAACCCACTTGGGACTCTCCATCTCAAACCCACCAACACCTTCCACTCCTTCTCCTTCCCCTTTTTCTTCCAGGCCGAGACCTTTATCCATCCCTTCTTCTTCTTCTTCTTCTTCAAGGCTTACCATTGCCAACACCACCTATGGCTTTGAAATTACAAACGCTTCTTCTCCATCAACTAATGCTTGGCCTCATCTTAACCATCGTCCCATCAGTCCAAGCTCAAATTCCTCTCTTTCTTATGCCAGTATTGTTAATGGAGCCAGTAAAATTGCAAAAGGCTCTGGATCTTTACCCTCAATAACTTCATGTGGGAATACCTGCAATGACAATGAATTAATTGATGACTACCAGTGCCAGGACCATCTTTCGTTTCTCAACGACTCAAAACTTGAAGATTTGTTTGACCCTCGGCTTGACTTGGCAACGAGTCCAACTGGCTACGCTGATTCTCCTTTACATAGGAAGAGTTTTTCAGTTCATGGTCTGTGTTTTGGGGCTGAAGATGTAAGTTCTGGGGTCGGATGGAAGCCTTGTTTGTACTTCGCAAGAGGGTTTTGTAAGAATGGTACTAGTTGTAGGTTTCTTCATGGTGATTGTGCCGATGCTGCTGCTCTTGTTGGTTCTCCAAGCAAGCTTAATGAGTTGGAACAGTACCAAGAGCTGCTTAGATCAAAAGCTCTTCAACAACAGCAACAACAGCTGCAGCAACAACAACAACAAAAGCTAGCTGCAGCATCTCAGTTCATGGCTGGAGCTTCTTTTCCATATGGCAATTGTGTTAATTTGCTTCTTCATCAACAAAATGACACTCATAGGTAGAATGCCTGGAGCTTATTTTTGTTAGTAACTTTTTAGCACTTTACTTCTTGCACTGTTTAAGTGCAACTTTTGGGTTGTTTGATAGTGTTTTGAGCTAATGGGTATTGTTTTCTTGACTCGTTATGGCATTGCTATTGGTCGTTGCAGATCAGCAGCGGCGGCATTAATGATGGGAGATGATCTTCTTAAGTTTGGGCGGTGTCGTCCTGAACAAAATGATTTTTCAGCGATGGGATTAGGAGCAGTTAATCCAGGCTCTAGACAGATTTATTTGACATTTCCAGCTGACAGTACTTTTAAGGAAGAAGATGTTTCAAATTATTTCAGGTAAAGTTACTTGGTCGGTCATGGTTGCTTTTGGGTCGAGTTCCTTTGTGAAATTTTGGGTTGAAGATTGTTTCCTTTTGTTTCTCCTAGCATCTATGGACCTGTGCAAGATGTGAGGATACCTTACCAGCAAAAGAGGATGTTTGGGTTTGTTACATTTGTGTATCCTGAGACAGTGAAGCTCATTTTAGCCAAAGGGAACCCTCATTTTGTTTGCGAATCTCGTGTGCTTGTTAAACCTTACAAGGAGAAGGGGAAAGTCCAAGAGAAGTAAAGGCTCTTTTTCTCATGTTATCTTTTTTGCCTACTTCCTGCAGTGATGTAATCTATCTAATCCATCAAATTTCAGGAAGCAGCAACATCACCAACAACAGTTGGAGAGAGGAGAGTACTCTGCGTGCTCAAGTCCGTCTGCCCTTGACGCCAGGGAGCCATTTGATCTCCATCTCGGTAAGTAAAACAAGGCAACAACAAAAGACTAGCCTCTGTTTAATCTCAGATTGGAGTACTTGTTGGTGAACTTTTGTTTTGATTTGAACTTATTTAGGAGCAAGAATGTTTTATAATACACAAGAGATGCTGTTGAGAAGGAAATTGGAGGAGCAGGCTGATATGCAGCAAGCCATGGAGCTTCAAGGAAGAAGGCTAATGAATTTGCAGCTGCTGGACTTCAAGAACCATCACCATTCTCAGTTAAATCATGGTTTGTCCAGTGGGTCTACCACTCCTTCACCAACTGTATCCCATACTCCGAACTATCAAGCACCCATTTTTCCAGCTGATGGCATTGATCAAGAGGTCCTAGAAGGTTAACATCTTTGGAAACAGTTATAAAATTGACTTTGGTTTGTTCACCATTTAAAAATGGCATACATTTTTGTTGCAGAGAATGGTGGTAGCCTGGTCACAGCTGTTTCCAAATTGACCGATGCTGATAAGCAACTGGAGGAAGTTAATCTAGTTTGTAATCATAAAAATGACAATGGTAATAGTAATACTACGGAGAAGGCCAACAATGAAGAAAGTGATCTCCCTGAAAGGTATAAACATAACTTTTAAATGTAGATAAAAAAAAATTAACACAATAGGAAACAGAATGTTCAGGTTCAGGCTCTATATAATTCTGCTGCTTTGTGCTAGCTTTTGATGATCTTTTGAATGGATGTTTATGCGTGTTTATTATTTGTTGGCATTATCAATAAAGGCCTTTTGTCATGTGAACAGCTTGGAGCACATTCTCCCTGATAACCTGTTTGCTTCTCCTAAGCAATCAGCTGGTGATCACCTCACTGTCTTCTCTACCTCTTCCGTAGAGGCTGACGTTAAAACCGCAAGTCCAACTACATCTTCTTCTAACATTAACCCTTCGTTGGCCAACACCTCCAGCCTCAATATGGCTTCTCTTAAATCATGTTTTCTACAAATGCCCAGGTAATGTCATCTCTTTTCACTGCCACAGCATTAAAAAAACATTGCCTTTTATTTCAAAGACAAAAGGGAAGTTAATTAGTATGATTAATTTTGCAATAAAGGTTCTCTTCTGGGCAAGGAACCAATTGCATGTAGTTGGCAGAAGTGAGCATGGGCAGCAAAGGGGAATTTGACTTTTTCTGGGTAAGAGACTATCAAGCTTTTTATGCTCACATGCATACAGCTTGTTGTTGGAATTCTGGTCAAATGTGATCATTTCATAATGCTGAACTGTTTTGTTCCATCTTTGCAGAAACATTGGGAAGCATATACAAGGAAGATTAAAAAAAAAAAAAAAGGAAAAACCATCTACATGTATCATGTATAGCCAAAAAACCATACCTATCACAACAAAGAAAAAGATCTGTGGACAACATCGCAACAAGATCGGCATCATCATCATCATCAGTACATACTACTTACAATGAATACATAATGTATAGGTAAAGGGCAGATCAGATTTATGGGAGTGGGGTCTTTCTCTTTCCGTACTGTGACCCTTCTGTTGGTGAGTGTGCTGGACCACACAGCAAAATAATAGAACAAGCAAAGGCTGGCAGTAACTCTTTTAGGTGTTATTGTAATTTTTACTCTTTCCCTTCAGTTTCTTTTTTCTTCCTACTCTTTTTTTACCCTCCTTTTTTCGAAGTGAGCTGAAAAAAGAACTATAAATAAATTAAATGAATATAGATCCATGTCACTTTGTTTACAGAAGTAGACCCCAAGAAGTTTTAAAAGTACTGTAGCCGAAGTATAACTACTATACTGGTATGAAGACTCAAAGAGGAAAAGGATTGCAGGCCTGAGTTGTGTTATTGTTCTTAATGTTATTACAGTATCTGTCAACCAATCGATTATGAAACAGGCAGAACAGGGAAAAAAAATAAAGATGAGGTAAAGAAAAGGTTGTTCTTTCATGTGATTAAAGGTTTACTTTAGGGGACTCTTTTGTCTCATTTTGTGGTTTCTTTTAGGTGGACATGAAAGGGTAAGGGGCCACACTGTCACATGGGTTCTGACAATTTATATGAATGGGATCTGGGTACAACTCACTCCTTTCACTTTCAGTCTTTTACCTTCATTCAGATTTTTTCAATTATGTGTTTATATATATATATATTATATTGTCTGATATTTGTGTTTTTTTGGGTGTTGGTGCCCTTATGTTTTGGCAGTCTTAAATCATGTTGGGTCTACATGAGCTCTTATGTTTAAATGCTTGTGCTGCCTACACTCCCAGCTCTTTTTCATATTTCTCCCCCTACCACATTAATGCAGATGTATTGTCTGTTAACTTCTTTGTAGGTGGTTGCAAAGATTAATCAGATGATCATTTAGTACTATCTATTATCTAATCACATTATTATCTATTTTTAATCTTCCTTTTCTTTTTAAATCTCCCTTAAGGTTTGGCTGATTAGTTATAATTAGCGGATAACTTGATATGAGTTCCCCTCCCCCCACAAAAAAAATTTAAGTGTATTAATCAATTGTGGAGTTATAATGTCAGTATCATTTGCCCAAATCTTCATGCAAAATAGCTGGCCAGCTTTGCCGTAAGAAGAAAACAAAAAGGCCGTGGTGTGCCTAACTTGATTATTTTTGGTTTATTAATTTAAATTATATAGTATAGATGTTTTGATGTCAAGTAAAATGTCAAAATCATTAACATTTTTGTCTACAAAGATGGAAATTAGACAGGGAGATTAGTGATTATTTTAGGTTCTGTAGAGGTGACACCCTCCCCTTTGTTTCTAAGTGAGCAGTCTCATAGTTGTCATCCTGTCTTAATCAAAAAAGAATATAGACATTTGATACGGCAAACAATTATATGTCTTCTGAAATGGTTTGGATTTTTCGTTGATTAGGATTGGAGGAGCTCTAAAGCTAGTGGCATGCATCATAATCATTGCCACTCACAGTTTATTTTGGGTTACTGTCATTGAGAAAATCTTGATGATGGATCCGTTTACTTGATTGTTTTTTTTTTTTAGAAACAGCTTCATGTATTTTGAAATTGCTTTTCCAAAAATAGCATGCTTCCAATGCTTCCTATTGTAAGGACAATGACATACAATTGAGAATATGTATAATCTCCACCAAAGATAATAACATATAAAAAAATGGGGGCAAGGCAAAATAGCAGATGTAATGTTGGGTGAGAATGGCAAAATTGGATAGAAATCTGAATATAATTTCCAAATCTGTGATTCTTGCTACAATCGCATATGGATATGCTTCGGTTGGTGTACTTTCAGCACAATAAAAATATAGATTGGTTTTTTCCTTTTTTTTTTTTTTTTCGTCTTCTTTAAAAGGATGTCGAAATTTTTAACGTAGAAGTGTTTTTAGTTGAAAAAAGTTGCATGTTCAAATCTTGAAAATAAGAAGAGCGAAATTTATGAAATGATAAATATGGCTAAAAAGATTGGTTAAGTTGATAAATTTTAAATATTTTATTTATAAAATTTAAGTTCAAATTTTATTATCAACAATTTTATTTGATGAATAATTTATAAATCTAAGATAAAATTTTTTGAGACATGCATCTGTTTTGAGTTTGAAATGAAGAGAAATCTTAACTCACAATAAACTTTTTTCACCAAAAAAATAGATATCTCCCTTTGTATAATTTAAAAAGTCAGTCAACTTAATTTTCTTTCAATTTATTAATAAATATTTTAGTACTAAGAGTTTATTTAGATAAACGGTAAAATCGACTAATAATAACAGCAGTGACATTAAAATTAATCACTGTAACAGTAAAATTAAAATAAATAATGATATATATATTTAAAGGTAAATGCAATAGTAATGGTGAAATAAAATTTAATAAAAAAAGATTATTAAAGATATTATATTAAAATTTGAATAAAATACAAAAATTTAAATTATATGATATTTATGAAATTAATAAATAATTAAAAATGATTAGATTTTATGTTAAATTATAAATTTGTTAATAAATCCAAACACATTACCATGGAGCTATTGCATTAAAAAGGTGAATAATTTCATTTAACGCAGTTTCTGTGAGATCTGAACCAGCCCTAAAGTAATTTGTAAGTGTTAAATTTTATCTTATAAAAGCGGATTATCTTAATTTTTAAATTTTTGAATTTTGAGATTTCAATGAGAGTGAATTTATGAAAATAAGAGATTTACTGTCAGTCTAATCTTCCTTTATTTTTTAATTATTATTATTATTTTTATCATTTAAGAGAGACAAATCTTACATTAAAGGAAAAAAAATATTAAAATTCGAATCCATGTCTTCTTTAATTATATGATATTAGATTATGTAGCAGGAGATAATCTTCTTTTGTTTTATAAATTTCATCCAACATTTGAATTTGTAGCCTCCAAAATAGAGTTTTAACTTTTAAACTCTAATTTCGAGGTATCCCATGGGGACCCCACCTTCACTAACGTAGTGTTAAGGGTTTTCACATGTAAAAAAAAAATTGATTTGTTGACAAAATATTAAAGATTTAGTCCCTAACAATATGATCGATTAAATAGTATAAACCTGAGATTAATGGGCTAAATAAGGATGTTGGGTGATTAGGCTCAAGCCTCTAATCATATTAGGTTAATGTTTTCAAATTTTTTATGAAAAAAATCACAATTTAAAGATAAAAAATATTATAAACGTTAAAATTTAAATATTAAATTTATTAAATATTTATAACATAAATAAAAGTAATCCCTTAACTTTCAATTTTTTGTATAAATCAGCAAAGTAATTAAAAATGAGTGATGGATAAATTTGGTAAAATGTTTAGGAATGTGTTGGTTTTTGGGGAATCAAGAAAGGGTAGGAAGCTTCTGGAATGGGAGAAAGCTTTCTAAGCAAAAAAACATTTGTTGTCTTTCTTCCACGGGTGATTTTCATCTAAACGCAACCCATTAAACCCACAAATGCTATGGTGTTCCATCCACCAAATCATGCTGATTATGATAATGATGCCGATGTTGATGACCATAGCCATTATTCTCTCCATATTTCCATCAACATCTGACTTCAAAACTGCCCAAAAAGTCGTGGAAGAAGAAGACAATATCTTAGAAGCAGAAGAACATGCAATGGCCTTGACAGGTGCCCGAGTCGACGAAGAAGATGAAGAAAAAGACATGCAAGGGAAATCAGGAAGAGGAGGGAAATTACCATAGAAAGTTGAAGAATCGTTAACATCAAGAAAGTCATTTTGCAGCTCATGGTCAAGCCAGATCTCTCTTTCTTCAGTACTCATCACTCCTTCCTTCTTAACAGCATCAAACCTTGAAGGGTTTGCTTAAAAATATGCAACTTGAAATGTTACCCAAAAAACCACAAAACCCAACACAGTTTAGAAAGCGAAGAATAAAAAAGGAACTTCAGATTTCTTGACTTGGTGGAAGTTGGGTTCTTCAAATTAGTGTTTGACAGTAAAGAGGAAAAGGAAAACTTCAATTGGCAGATGGAAAACAGACTTGGCCGATCGATGACTAGAAATGGTGGTGGCGCACGGCAAACTGGTGACATGCGACGATAACGGCAAACAGCGGCGAAACTTACCGATCTGAAGTTGGTTTGTTTTACTGGCTTCTTTTGGTTTCAGGTAAGTTTTCTTTGATTTTTAAATCTTGCGTTTTGTTTTACGGTGCAGGTTCAGATGTCGAGGATGCGTGTAGGAAAGTACGAACTCGGAAGAACCTTGGGTGAGGGGAGTTTTGCAAAGGCTAAGTTCGCTAAGAAAGTTGAGACCTGCGAGTGTGTGGCCATTAAAATACTGGACCGTTACCAAGTTCTCCGAATAGTCGAACAAGTAAAAACGTCCCCTTGAGTCTTCTCCATGCATGTAAACAACATTAAAAGAAACCAAAAAGTGGGACCACCACTGACACCAATGTTTAACGTGGGTTCCACTGCTCAAGCGTCGGGATTAATCGAATTTGGGTTATGATTAAATTTTGTTGTAAAATGAAAGTCTTTGGTTAATTTGTTTTGACCATTTAATAAACTATTCAAGCATTAACATTTTTGCATTTCTTTAATGGTGATTTTATTAGGGCAGATAAAAAGAGAAATATCAACTATGAAGCTTATCAAGCATCCCAATGTTATTAAGATATTTGAGGTAAATAAACTAATCCTTGGATTATGGTGTATTGTTTATTCAGTTAAGTATCCCTGGATTATGGTGTATTGTTTATCAAGTATCCCAATGTTATTCAGCTGATAATAATATTTAATTGAAATTTCTGTGCTTCGAATGCATTATGCATAGGTTATGGCAAGCAAGACAAAGATTTATATCATGATCAAGTTTGTCGATGGAGGCGAGCTTTTCTACAAAATTGTACGGAACTGTTGTTAATTTACTTGAGGATATTTATAGTTTAATGAACATTTTGTTTTTTAAATTTATAACCACTCATGGAGTTTTTGTTTGAATGTATAATAAAACAGTAGTAGGTGGTTTATTGTCTATGGTACCAAAAATCTTTTATATTTGTTATAGGCCAAACGCGGGAGACTCGAAGGGTATGAGGCTAGAAGCTATTTCCATCAGCTTATTAATGCTGTTGATTACTGCCATAGTAGAGGCGTTTAGCATAGAGATTTAAAGGTTTGAAGGTTCTCTTTATTAACTGATTAATGAGTTGTTTCAAAGTTTTTGACTTTGAAAATTGGAGAAGTTTCTTCAATGTGGGTTCTACCTCCTAATTCGTATGTAATCATCCATATTCCTTTTTGCAACCTGAAAATCTTCTTCTAGACTCCTATAGTGTTCTTAAAATTTCAAATTTTTGGATTGGGTGCTTTTTCACAACTAGTTCAGGTAATTATGTACTTTTCTTTTTCGGGTATTAAGTGCTGGATTGAGTGCTGGATTGTATGTACTTGATTGAGTACTTTATCACATTTTATTCCCATTTGATTTTTCATTAGTCTTTGCCCCCTATTTTTTTTGTTTGGGGTCCCAAGTAAAAGGGGATCTAATTTTTATGATTGAATTCTTTACGCATGATTTATTGGCTTATCTGATTTGCTTTAAAAGTATTGATATTTATTCACTCTTTGCTGAAATTAAATTTGGTATTCTTTTTTCTCTTTTTCAAACTTCAAGTTGGGATTTTTTGCTATGATTTATTGACAGATTTGCCCTTTCATGCATGTATGATTTCTGGTATTATATAAAAACCGCCACCGTAATTTTGCCTTATACAGCTATCCTAGTTGTAACTACTTAATCGTTGTTAAATTTTGTTATTAATTGTTGCTCTTATTTAAAATTTTGGATTTCTGTTTCATTTTAGTTGCATTCTTTAAGAAAAATATGGGCACTTTTGTAGGGTTACAGTAAAGTGGATTTAGAATTGTTAATGGAAAAAACGATGAAATGAAAATTATGTTAAAACCCTCACTGTCATCAAGCGTTTATACATATGATACAATCTGGTTGTTTGGTTCAATCTTTTTTGTGTTTATCTTTATATTACAGTCCCCTTGAAAAACTAAATTCATTTGGTTTTCAGTGGTTCCTCTTTCCTGTATAATTTGGATGTGATCTAAACAGAGTTCTAGAGTCAAAATGCTTGGTGATCCTTTTCATACCTCTGTTCAAATATATTTTTGAAGGCAGTTTTTAGATGTGATTTTTCAATTTTGTTTTGAATTAATCTTTGGGATTTAATTGGCTTTGAAGGGAGCAAAGGAAAGGAATTGGAGGGAAGGTGGAAGGGGGGCTGGGGCCAGAAATTAGGTTAATATGGTTGATGTATTATTTGTGGTAGTAAGTTTTTTAAAGTGAGATTTTCGGCATGATGCCCTTTTTTTTTTTTTTTTTTTTCATTTTTTAGATGTGTGGGGACGGATATTGTAGATAGAGATCAAAATAAGAAGTTTGTGCTGAATTGGATGAAAAAGAAAACCAGAAGTCAGGGTTAGATTACAAACAACAGTCAAAAACAGAACTTCGAGGTTGGATGCTCTATGACGAGAAAGGATAGAGCTTCAACAACGAGGGTTCAAGATCAACAACAGAATAGTCAAGATGAACAACAACTGAATAGGAGCATACCACGCAGCATAAACAAATTCTCACCTAAGAAGGAGACTAACAGAAAACTTGATTTTGACAAAGTTGTAAGCTTTCTTCTGCTTTATTTATATTCTAGGCGTTCCCTTTGACTTATGGACTGTAATTTCATATTTCATACTTGCCTTCCTGTACTTAATGTTAAGATGTAACAATTTCACTTCGTTAATCGGATATGACATATGATAATAAGTTAATTACTAGTAGTAAAGTATCCCTTTTAACTTAGAATTATATGTTATCACTTCTCAATTAAATGCTCATCAGCAAAGAAATCCATTTTCAATGGATTTTGCTTCATTTTTAAAATGCATTTATCAAATCTATTGTAATAAAATTTAGGAGCTAAGCAAATGACATCGGTAATAATTTTTCTTTTGTGCGTTCATGGTAAAGCTATTTTTTTTTAATATAATTTACCATATACATATCCTTAAAGTGTAAGGTTCCTCTGATTGGGAAAAAAATGTGCTCATTCAACGGTTTTACTTATTTCAAGCAATGCAAGACTGACCAAAAAGTTTCAAAAATAACCAACGCATTTCCCCTGTCCTGAAGCTTTGTTTGATGAAGAATCACTAGCAAGGACAAGGTAAAGGCTTTCTACCTTACAAGATGCAAATTATAATTTGATGCAAAAGTTTTTAACAATTTCGTTTAAAAAAAAATGGAAAGGAAAGGAACCATTTACAGAATAAAAACCATTGAATAGGAATGGAAAAACAAATTAGTTAAATCTCATTTTTTTAAAACATAACAATTGTGAAACAGATAAAATATTATCACAATGAATTTTTTTTTTTTATAGACTAACAACTAAAGTTGTTCTTAATTTGATGTGGGAAAAAAATACAAACAGATACTTATCCCCAAAGAAGCCAATTAAGCTGGATTTTCAATTATTAAATAGTTTGTTTTATATTTTGTACACATAGAACCATTATATTTAAGCATTATTTCTATATGTTTACTTGCTTAAAATTTGTGTATACTTTCTGCTGTCCTGCTGAAGTAATTTATATTTAGTTTTTCTTCCTAAATTGCTTTCAAGTATTGAGACTTACACTTTTACCATGGTTATACATTGCAGAAGGATGGGAGATTACCATCTCATTTTGGTTTTAAGTGTTCCTTCACTGCTGAGGTTGAATGCTTGGTGTAGGATCCACACATTGATTACTCATTCTTGGTGTGTGCTTCAGCCTTTTACCTAGGCTAATAATTTCTCAGCGATGCTGCTACATTTATTTGATTTCTTCCATTTAAAAACAGAGGAAGGCTAGCTTTGTTAAAGGATGCATGTTAAGATAATTTTAATTTGAATAGGGTGAGTTTTGAAGATGGTACAGTCAGAGGTTATGATATTCGCACCACAATAAAGTTTTACTCTCCATACACATGACAAAGCTGCTTGCACCCTTTCATATAATTCTGTTGCACCAAACATGTAAACCTATGTCTATTTCTCATTCCTTGGTCAGGTTCTTTGTTTCATGTGCATGACTTGTTTTATTATCATTTTTTACAGCTTCTTGCAACTAGATCCATGGATGAAAAGGTAAATTAAGGTTTTCTTTTAGTGCTTTCATGTGTAAAGTTATGAATATAGTTTAGGTGGTTTCATTCGTTGATCTTCATTTGCTGCAGGTATAACTTTGGGGTTTGTTTAACAATTCGAGAAATCCTAAAGCAGTAAGTGTGATTTAGAGCAAGCCGTTGAGAAGCCATGTGTTGTTTTTTGACTACTCCAATACGAATTCATTCTCACGTACTGTTGTGAATGTTATTAGGGAGCTGTCTTTTCCATTTCCTTCTCACATGATAGTCCTTTTTTTCTAGCTATGAAGGCTTAAAGGGAAAATTAGGAGTGATTGAAAAATCTTGCTATATTAAAATTTTACTATTACTGAAATTTGGTAGCGTTAAATGGAGTTGTGATTAATATTACTATCATGCAGGTTTGGGATACATTATCTCACATAGCCGTCGCAAGAAATTTGGTAACTATAACCAGCCAAACAGACCCAAAACTTACATTTCCTTTTCTTTTCTTTCAACATGATTTGCTATCTCAAATTTCAGCTTTTGGAATTGGATGTGTAAAAGAGAATGTTTGGTTTCAGGTGGAGAATATCGTGGTTATTGGACATTGTTGCTATGGTGGTATCAAAGGGCTCGTGTCTATCCCAGATGACGAAACTACTGCTAGGTAAGACCTTAATTATGTCTAGGGGAGTCATAGATCATGTTTGATAAAATTTATAATATAAACTCAAAGATTCACAATTTGAGTTCAAAATTTAAATGTTCAAATTCGCAAGAATCTTTCAGCTTCGCAAGAATTCACTGAAATTTGATTATCAAAATTCAATTTCACAAGAATACAAATTTGTAAGATCTCAAGATTCACATTTGCAACTTGCAAGACTTGCATTCAACATTTAAAGATTCTCATTTGAATTATAGAGATTCACATCTAAAAGTTTAAAGTTTCTCATTTGGGTTCAAAGGTTCTCATTCAATAAATCTTGGAGTTTCACATCTTAAAGATTCTCCTTTGAAATTCAAAGATTCTCATTTAAAATTTAAATATTCTCATTTGAAATATCAAAGATTCTCATCTAAAATTCAAATATTCTCAAAGATTCTTATTTAAGACTCAAAGATTCTCATTTAAAGATCCACAATCTTGTCTTAAAAGACTTTATTCAAAGATTCAAAATTTCTTTTCTAAATTACTTTCAAACTTTTACCAAAGTCAAAATTTTGTATGTAATGAATGTCATAATCAATTATGAAAATGCTTTCTTACTGGTGCAAATACAACAATTTAGATTCTCACAATGCCCTATTTTAAGTCATAATTCAAATGCTTACTAGCTAATGCATGTCCAAACAAAGTTTTAATTCATCGAATTATGTGCATGTACTATTTAAACAACAATGCTAACATAATGCATGGAATGTAGATGTCAATAATGTCATGAAATCCTCAATAATTGTGGTAATATGGTTCTTAAGACTTCACCATTTTAAGCTTCTTAGCATTAGTCATCTCAGAATAAATTCTGTCTTCTATCACTTGATCATCGTTTATAAGCTTCTTAACACTAGCTATTTCAGAATAAATTTTATCTTCCATCATTTGGTTACCACTCATAGGTTTCTCAGCACTAGCCATTTCAGAATAAATTTCATCTTCCATTACATTATTTTCATCACTTGATCATAACTCACAGGTTATGTTGATCGATTCATCCTTATATCCATCACTTGGTCATACAACTTTTTCAAATTTTGCCCTCTCTTCATTTTGTTGACCAATCCATCACCATATTCATCATTTGATCACACCATGTGTATTTTCAAATCATCCTTTTTAGGTTTCTACCATCTCTTCATTTTTTTGCCCCTATCATCTTCAATTTCTTTTCAAATGAATGCAAGAATCTTTTAAGCACATATTCATTCATTCATTATCATTTTAGATCGTGACAAATACAATGCAATCACACATTCTCTCCATTTGCTCTATGGATAAGAATGTATAAAGTGAATTGAGAGAAAGATAATCAATGAAGAATGAGTCTGGTACAAAACAAATGATCAAAAGAACAAATTTAAAGCATGTCATTAGGAATGGTATTGAACAAACGGAATAACAATATCTAAACAATGAATACCCAAACAATTCTTAACATTTATCTAGAATTCATTTTCAAAAACTCATTCCATTGACTTCCGAGATTAATTTTGAGCTCATTGAACTTTACTTCAACTTTGAGGGATTCTCAAACATCTTTGACCTTTTTTTATGTGAACTATTTATCCAACTTTTAACTTAGAGATTTTTTTACCCAAATCGTCCTTTCAGGTTTTCAATTTAAGTATTTTTTTTTCTCTCATTTTACATTTTCCCATTCTTTCATTTTTTTTCTTATTATTTTATTTTCTCTTTTTTTTCTTTATCTTCCATCCATCAATGATATCTTTCACTCATCAATTTTTGAAACAGTGTAGCATGATTCCATTATTCCATCATGAGTATGCCTTAGTCCAACATATGATCATTCAGTTCAAGCATTCACATTTAATCCAAATAGACTTTTAAAGATTATAATATAGGCTATGATGAAGAGTAATGAAAGAAACAGATAAAATAGGTTCAAAACATATGTTTTAAAAGGTTTAAAACCAAAGGGTTATTTCTCATCATTTGATACAACTTGGCATTTTGTCTTATTCCACATCATTTCACTACTTTTTCCTTTTTCCATTCACATTCCTCACAAAAAGACTCTTATTACTTTTCCCTAAATCATGTGTGGCATTCATTTTTTTTTCTCTTTCTTTTGTTTTGCTTTTTTTTTTTCTTTCTATTTGAAACCCTTTAAGATCTTTTGCCTCTTTTTTTTTTCAAAAATTACCCCCCAGTGTGGAGGGTGATCCTTGGTTAGGATTTTTTAGAAAAAGAAATCATAATAGGCTCAAAAGAGTAACAATGAATAGTTTTTCGAATGGTAAAAAAAATATAGTCATTTTTCATCCAAAATGTGAATGCTTTCTTTGAACATCATCTATTGAACAAAAATAAACTCATGGATCTTTATAAAAGATTGCATATCTTTAAGACATATCTATTCCACCTCAGCTAGCAATTTGCTTCTTTTGCTCAAATAATCTTCTCAAATCAATGTGAATGAGTTCTCAAAATTAAATCTCAAAATTATCATTATTATTGTTTAAACATTCATCATCTAAAAAATGGGAATGAAAAGTTATGAAAGGTAACAAAACAAGAAACAATGGTTGAATGAAAAGAAATTGTAATGAAATGTATTATCCTTACCTTTTATTAAAATGATAACAAATGAAATCCTATTGCATAAAAGAAATTCGAACATTACTCTAAAAGAAATCTTAAAATGACAAATAAGTTTCAATTAGCCTTAACATCCTTTTTCGTTCCAAGATTTATGCCCTCATGCAATCAAGTGAATAATTTTTCTTAACATCTAGCTCCTGATTCATTGCAGCTTTTCATGCCTTTTTAGATCAATGTGTTCTTGATTCTCACTCAGAGCATTGATATTGTGATTAGGCAATGGATTGCCACTAACATGAGGTGTTGTTGCTTCTTATTGATCAAAGTTTATCATTCCATCCTTGATCAATTGTTGCACCTTATACTTGAGAATAGTGTAATTTTCAGTAGAATGATTGGTAATTTCATAGTGGTAGTCACAGTGACCTGTAGGATCATATCACTTGAGATAGGGTGGCTTGGGTGACTTGACATGACAGGAGGTAATCAAGTGGTTATTATAAAGCTCTCATTATAGCTTCGTATAAGTCTTGTTATAGCTTCGTATAAGTCATGATGATTTGATCAAATATGAACTTTTTTCGAGTAGTTTGTTGTTCTTGTGAACCACTTATTAGATTAGCAAGACAAATCTGAGATCTTATGGGCGGTTGAATGTTAAAACTGTATATGAGAGCTTGGGAGCTAAAAATGAGCTGGTATGAATAAGATGGCAATAGGGCTAGTTAGTATGGGTAAGATGAGGTATTATTCATAGCAGGATAGTATGGGAAATAACCTTGTGGTGGATAGGGTTAGTATCCCCTAAACTGTCTGTCAGAGCTCACAGCTTGAGCTTAGGTCTCGTTCTTTTCTAATGCTTTTTTGGTTTCTCTTTCTTTCAATTTACCATTTTTAATGGCATTCTCAATGATTTCGCCTGAAATCACCATGTTGATGAAATTTTTTATTGTATTCCCTATCATATTTTCATAATAGAGAGATTTTAAAGTGCTGACAAATAATACCGTAGTCTCTTTCTCAATCAGAGGAGGTTACACTTAAGAAGCAATATCTTTTCACCTTTGGGCATACTTTTTAAATGATTCAATCGCTTTAGTTTCTATATTTTGTAAAGAAAGGCGATATGGAGCTAAGTTTATGATATATCGATACTGACTAATGAAATCATGGGTCATATCACTCTAGGTTTAAACGTGGGTCCGATCTAGTTGGACATAGTATCTAATAGTAGAGCCTGTGAGGCTATCTTGGAATACATGCATCAATAGCTTCTCATATTAGTATAGGTACCCATTTTTTGATAGTACATGATAATGTGAGTCTTTGGACACTTCATACCATCATACTTTTTCAAACTTCGAGACCTTGAATTTTAGAGGAATAACCATATCTAAGAATAAATAAAGCCCAGCTGCATCTTTGAACCATAAAAACTAACTTTTTCTATTACTCATAGCCTTTTCTCTAACAAATTCATCTTTTGTTTAGTTTTTGAAGCTTCTAAAGTCTCATTCTCCTTAGGCCTCAGCTTATCTTTCTCTTCTAGATCATCCAAGTTAGGGATTGGTATTGGTTTTACTGTCTTTTTAGTAAAGACAAAATTTACATGACTTTGATACTGCTTTAGATTTAAAGTTGATGGTATTCCAGGATATGTGTACCTTATAAGATATGTAAATTGCTATGATGGTGCATTTTGAGTAAACTGGGCTTGATGCGATTCAAAACCATGAAGGTACAAAAGGTCAGTCACCTTTTTTAATGGATGATCTTATTGGCTAGTACTTTCTCTAACATTCTTCCCCTCTAGAATCCTGTTCAATTCCCCTTTAAGCTTCTCTTGGGCTTTCTCTATACTCTGGAGACGATTAAAATTTTTTTATTCCATTTATCTGGCTCGAGCTCTTGTATTAAATTGGTGAGTAAGGTTTTTGCTTGGTGGAGCTATCCTTGAACTTTGAGCACCACAATTATGATCAGAAATGATATGCTTTTATGTGTAATACATGTAACATACATTTCTATGGATGTAGGTATGAGATGTGGCAAATATTCTCTATATGAAAATGATGCAAATGACAATGTAAAATATGATTATGAAAATGATGCATGAAATTAAATGATATGGAAATGATGCAGATGCACAAAATCAAATAAACAAAATGGTTAGATAATCAATATAAGAGTTATTTTTTTTTGTGTCCTAATTTTAGGGTATATCTATTGACAAATAGGAATAGCTCTATCATAAAGTTGGCTTTTTAAGCATAAACTATATGCAGGGTTAGGTGACTTTGTCCACTAAAGGTTCTCAAATTATTTCTTACATCTTGTCCATCACAAACTAGTAAGGCAATCCAATCCTCACCCATCACAAGGTACCAACGAAAAAGATTCAATTTGAGTGAGAGTATTCCACTATCTATTACAAAGATTATCATTTTACGAGAGTGTAGGTACTTTATTCCCTCCCAAGAGAGACAAAGCTTGGGTATAAAGCTCATGTAATACAAATGCATGTGATAGTATATGAAGAAATATATAAGTTTCATGCCCTAAAGATAAAAGATAGAAAATATGAAAATGTTAGTAAACAAATAATACAAATCATTACAATTTAAAACCATTAGACTAAATAATAAGATATATTTAAAAGTTTATTGCTTGACTCTCTATGGCTATCTCTAGTGGAGTTGCCAAACTGTCATAATATATAGATCCATAAATTTTTAGCTAGACTTAACAAAAAGAGTCACCACCAATCTTTTTTAACTAGGTGTGATTGGCCACCTAAGGCATCTATCATCGTAAGGAACTCCTAAGCTTCATTAAGGGTCCTTAAAAGAATATATTTGAGTCTACTAATCAGAACAAGTTTTGAGAGTTTGGTTACATATGGAGAAGGTTATAACACCTCTACATACCCATCTAAAGGATGGTACTATATTATTTTAAATTCATCATAGGGTCTTGGTTCTAATAGTTTTAAATTTTTATGTTGAATATTGAAAATAAATTTTAAGATTCTTCTATCATTCTAGTAGAACTCTTAAAAATATTTTATCACCTCAAGAGTATTCAAGAATCTCATTTGTTTTCTTGAAGAGGCTTTGTTATCGGAAAGATTTTTTTAGTCTTATTTTTATTGAAAATATATCTAGTTATTCCACAATTAGGGCCAAATTAGAAATATTTTATTTTTTAAAATCTTTAAATTCTACACCATTTGGACTTATTTAGAAATTCTTTTTATTTTTTGTTAGATTTCTAAATTTTTCACCATTTGGGTCAGTTTTGAATTTTTTTTTAAATTTCTAGATTCTCCACCATTTAGGCCTATTTAAAATTTTTTTTTCTTTTTTCTTCTTTTTTTTCGGAAAGAAAACAATATGACAATTATTTTTTATTGAAATTTCGTTTTAATTCTTCCACCATTTGAGACAAATTTAAAAAAATTTCTCACCTAGAGATTTCTTAGAAAATTTACAATTTGAAATTTTTAAAAATCTCATCATTAGATA
The DNA here is from genome assembly GCF_047325235.1 of Durio zibethinus. Taxonomy (NCBI): domain Eukaryota; kingdom Viridiplantae; phylum Streptophyta; class Magnoliopsida; order Malvales; family Malvaceae; genus Durio; species Durio zibethinus. Next base: position 17,623,045 of record NC_143176.1, read on the forward strand.
ATTATCAAATATTTTCAATCAGAAATTTAGAAAAGAATACAATTACTTTTTATTAAAATTTCATCTAAATTATTTCACAATTTGAGACAAATTTAGAAAAAATTTTCACCTAAAGATTTTTTAGAAAATTTACTATTTGAAATTTTTAAAAATCTTATTATTGGATAATTATCAACTATTTTCAACTAGAAATTTTTATTTTTTCTTTTGTTTGTTTGAAAATAAAAATTAATTATTATTATTATTATTGAAATTTTATCTAAATCATTCCACTATTTGGGATAAATTTAGACAAAATTCTTCACCTTGAAATTTTATAGAAATTTTTTATTTGAAATTTCTAAAAATTTCATCATTGGATAATTATTATTTATTCTCAAAAAAATATTTTATTTTGTTATTTTTTATTCTTTTTTCTAAATTTAATCATGTAAAAATACTAAAAAAAAGACATAAAAAATAAAAATACTAAAAAAAATAAAAGAAAAAAAAATGAAACGGCTTGGTTGGAGTGGCTCGGTGCAACTCGGCTTCAGAGGCAAAGACTGAAAAAAGTTGTCAGAATCTAGAAAACTTTCAAATTTTTTCCAAAAAATTTTTTTTTTTATAAAAACCTTAAAAAATCTTTGAAAATTTTTTTTGATTGCTTTCTTTAATTTTTGCCTCTCACCCTGATTTTTTTTATGTGTGTTTATATGATTTGTGCGGGCATATATTTATAGGGTTCTAAATTTAAAAACTCCAATCCATAAAGGAATCATTCATTTGAATTCTAACCTTAAACCCAACTCAAACTTTACAAATCAGTTTCAATAATTTTACACAAACTCAACTACCTATTTTTTTATTTTTTATTAACAAAATTAACTCAAGTAAAACCCCAAATAGATTGGGGTGTCTATATACTAAAAAATTTAAAACTAATTTTAAACAAAAAAATAATTTTTTTGAAAAGGGTTAATAGTCCAAACAGGAAATTATATATTAAATCGGACTCAAAAAATTCATGGTCATTTTTTCAAGAAAAACTCTTCAATTTTAAGCCTTCATGCTTGGTCCAATATGAACTTTTCAAAGGTTGTAACGTAGATTAAGGTTTAAGGTTGTAAGAAAAAAAAGGATAGAATGGCCCAAAGCAAGTATTTAATGGTATTTAAAACTAATGATCATTTTTTCGATTGAAGGATACACTTTGAGGTCTATTCCTTTTTGTTTTTCACCCATTCATTTCTTTTTTTTTCTTATTTTATTTTTCCTTTCTTTTCCTTTCATTTTTTTCCTTTATTTTTTGCCTTCTTTCACTGAATGGATTTAAAACTTATACTTTCATATTGAGCCTTTGCCCTAACATAAAGGATTCCATTCAAATATCCTATTCTTAATCCTTAAACGTGTTTGTTTTTACCCTCTAGTGTGGAGGGTGATCCATAGTTAGGGTTTTATTTTAAAAGAATTCAATCAGGCTCAAAAAGGGTAACAAGGGATAAATTTCTACATTTGTGAAATGGTAATGAAAGATAGCCATTTGTCATTTCAAGTATAAAAACTTAAATTAAAAAAGAGTTCTCTTTAGGAAAATGATCTTGAAAAAGGTTTTCATTTTAATATTTTTTTTTCGGTTTTGGGCCTTTTTCTTGTCCCCTTTCCAAAACTTTGAATTTGTTAGGACTTTATTGGAATTTGTTCAAATTTTCTACGTGTATGATATCATAACCATTTTTCATTAATTTTTTTCTATTATATTCTCTTTTTTATTTTATTTTTATTTTTTTGACTTCATCTTTAGTAATAAAAAACGTTTTCAATATCAAACACTTTTCATGAAGTTGGGCTTTTAAAGATATCTTTATTTTGCCCCCCAATGTAAAAAAAAAAAAGATCTTTGGCTAGGGTTCATTTTGGGAATAATAAATTTAATAGGCTCAAAAAGGTAACAAGTGAAAATTTTTTCTATAAACGAAGAATAGAGAAATATGGCTATTCATCATTTCAAATACGATCACTTGGATAGATAAAAAGCTCCTCTTTGTTTTTGTTTTTATTTTTTTTCATTTTTTAATTTTATTATTACAATCATCAATTATTTTTGTGTGACTGATGCCCTATCTTATTGTTCTACTCAATGTTCTTATAAGGTCATATGGAATGTCCAAAATTTGACTGCACAGTTCAAAAAAGGCTCATTTTGGTTTTAAATTATCTGACATTTTGATAAAATGAGAGAAAAAGATATTAAGGTGTGAATAAATTATCTTAGGCAAGAAGGAAGTTTGTTTTTTTTAGTCATGCGCCTTAAGATATGAAACAATAGTTACTTGAAAAAGAAAGTTCAGGCATTTTTCATGTTTATGGTCATCGAAAGAATTTGAATAATCCAATCATATTGGCAAAATTTGACACATATTGAACTACCAATTAAAAATTTTGAAAAATTATCTTGCTTGGATTTCAAAATTCAAAATGAGTTTTCAAAATTGGTATTTTTTGTTCATTGCCCAAGAAAAAATTATAGTTTCAATGTATCAAATGATAAAATAATTCGCAAGTGAAAATTCATATTTCTTAAAGGATTATGATAAGTGAGTAAAATTATTCAAAAGAACTGAAACATAAGAGTGGTTAAGGAAAAGTGCAGTGGTACTGGATGAGTTTTTTTTTTATAGTAATCACTAATTTTTTTGAGATTTTCACAATAAAAATCATAAATTTCTCTTTGAAAAAGCCTTTTTTTATTTGATATTGAAAACTGGGACTTTATTACGAATCATTTTTTTTCCTTTTTTCCCCTTTTTAAGCAAAGTGCTTTTCATTTTATGATTTTAAAAATTAATTATGTGAGACTTTTAACAAATGCATAGAGATAAAATAAAGTAAGCATTCATTTCTTCCAAAATAAAGTTCAACAAGATTAATTTAAATAACTCCTAAGGAAAACATGCACATGTCATACAAAAAATGTTAAAGGTTCAAAAGAAAACTATCCTATCTTGATCTTTTAACACTCAAAACCTTCTTCCACATTTTAACTTTTCACATTTTGCAATTGGACAGAGTCAACTTCTATTGTTCTATTAGTTTTAGAGTTAGAATACCACTATTGATAAGATCTTTAACCTTTTCTTTTAGCTATCTGAATTTTTCAGTTGAATAGCCGATTGCCTCCATATGATAATCATACTTGCCATTAGGATCGTAACTCCTTGCCAATAGATTAGGTGTTATTTTTAAAAGCACATGAGTGAGGTATTGGCCTTCTATTAGCAAAGGTAAAATGTGAGAAATAGGGATTGAAAGTTTCTTTTGCTCATTGCTTTTTCTTTTCAAATTTTTCATTGGTTGGGTGGTAGGTTAAATGTAAGGACAAAATTACAAATGTTTATTAAAGGATAAGGATTTGTTGAAAAACTTAAATGCTGGCTTGGTTGGCAAAAATATGAGCTTTGAGAGATACTGCTTATGATCAAAAAGTGGGGTTGATGAAAAAGATCAAAACTGCATAGGATAAAATTTTTAGGTAAATGCCCCTTAAGTGTGATTACTTGCACCTCCTGTTCATTCTTTTCTGTTGTATTTCTCTTTTTAACATCAATTGCATCATTCAACTTAATCCTACCATTCTTAACTGCATTTTTTATCATTTCCTCGATAATCATGATGTCAGCAAAATCTTTGGAGATATTTTCAATCATTTTTTCATAATAGAGAGTATTTAAAGAATTGACAAGTAGAATAATGATTTTTTTCTCTAATAGAAGTGGTTGTTTTGGGCTGTCATGTCTCTTTATCTATATGCATATTTCTTGAAAGTTTCGATTACCTTTTTATTCATATTCTATAGGGATAACCTATCTGGTGTCATGTTTTCAACATACTTGTATTATGCTAGGAAAACCCTAGCCAAATCATTCTAAGAACAAATCTTACTTCTGTCTAACTAGGCATACCACTTTGTTACAAGCCTAGTAAGACTATCTTGAAAATAATGGATCAACAACTTATTATCATGATTGTGGCTCGTCATCTTTCGATAGTACATGGTGATATGTGTTGAAGGGCATTTTATTTTATCATACCTCTCAAAATCTAGAGCTTTAAACTTCGACGAAATGACAAGATCAGACAATAGACTAAGCTCATTGGCATAAACACTCCTATAGATATCATGGCCTTCAATTACCTTCAGTATTTCTTCTAATAGATCATATTTATCCTTCATCATTGTATCTCATGATGGATCTGACACCATTTTAGTTACTCCAATTCTTCTAGATCATTCAAGTTAAGCATATCAATGGAGTTATAATGAGTATGCCTGGGTTGACATTTATCCGAACTAGAAGTAACTTGGTAAAAGTAACAATATAAGGTTGATGAGTTGCTAAAGGTGCTTGTGACATACGAGGATCTTAAACATATGGATGTGTGAACCCATGTAGACACGATGGTGCTTTAATATCTATTTCCTTTCTTGCCCTTTGAGTTTTGACTATTTCTTTTCCTTTTTGTCAAACCTACTAACATCCATTTTAATTTTACCAATTGTCTATCCATATTCTGTTACATTCCTGTAACTATTTCCCTGATCTCTCCTTGGACCTTTTTCATTATGTCCATCCAACTCACATTTTCATTTTTCATGATTTTAGTAAAATTCGAGTGTTGTAAGTGCTCAAATTCTTGTTTCTTCCTTGAACCTTTTATTAATTACCAAAAGTTAGCCATGCATGACATGAATTATATTATTAAAATTTTCAAAAATATTTTTTTTGCTTTGAAGGTTTAACAAAAATATATACATAATCACTACTTCTTGTCTTTAGTTGGTATGAAAAATAATAAATCCAAACAAATGATGCATGATATGCAAATGAAATTTTATGAGCTCAAATTCTCTCATATATTTAAGTTAAGTTATTTAAAGATATTTCTTTCGCCTTAAAAATTTGGGTGAAATTTGCAACCATCATTCTTTCTCACAAACTCTTTTAGGCACATCGTTATTAAAAATAAAACGTAATAAAAATTTAAAAGTTTTCCTTCATTCTCAAAAGTTTCAAGTTTATACATTAAGAACAATCATAGGATAAAGGCTAAAAAGTGCTAGATTAGCTCTTACTCCTCCTTGCTTCACCTAAAAAATCAAAAGAAGTGGATTATGATTGTTGATAAGAATAACCTTTTGCCTTAAGGCTTATTCTTTTCATTCATCATCATGGCCAGTTTGAGTATCGCCTATAGTAATACTTGTTATCTCAACATGGATTGATGAACGATTTTTATAAATAACTAGCTTCATTCGATGTCAAAACTCAAATATCTTATTTTCATCAATCTTTGTACCTTATGTTTCAAAGCCATATAATTTTCAAAAATGACCCGTGACACCAAAATGGTATTCACATTGGGCATTTAGATCATATCAGTTAGGAAAAGGTAGTTTGTGGGGTTCAATAAAGATAAAGACAGCGAGGTAGTTTTCTAAGAACAGTGGGTATAACTCTGTATAGGATATGGGTATTAGGTCAATAAGAGTTTTTTTTTTATGAGAGTTTTTCTATTCTGTGGTTGATTTGTTTTACTGAAAAAATAATGGTGTAATTGGTCTTGAAATGAATTGAGAAACTCTGGGTTGAAAATTAAGTTCAAAAGGTGGTGATGGGATAGCATATTGAACAAGTGGTTATAAAATGTGATGTGGTGGACATGACTTTACGTGTGAAATTCTCAGAGGTTGGGTGAAATTTGGAAACCTAATCTTAGGTGCTTTGAAAGGAGATCGAAAATAATCATAAGAAAAATTTAGGTGCAAGTTTGGAATCGGAATGATTGGTGAGAGTTGTTTGAAGCCAGGTGACTCTATATTAAAAATCATACTTTTGAGCTCAGTCATTTATGTGGTTAATCGCCCCATTCCTTTCTTGAGTTCACCCAAATTTTGGTCATTGTTTGAATCACCCAATGTCTTAGTATGCTCGAAAAAAGTGCTAGAACTAATATGAGCCAATTGGTTTTAATTTAATGGAATCGAAAGTGACAACGATCCTTAAAGAGCTAAAACTTAACCCCACCACTACCTTTAACCATTTCTATCAATTAAGTAATCTACTGTTTCATTTCTTGAAGCTCGAGCCCAAATTCCTCTTAATTTAACTCTAATGCACTAATCCTTGCTTTCAGTCGATCTTCCATTTTCACCATTCTAATTTTCACAAAAACAAACACTTTATTTCGAGACTTAGGTAAAAAAATTTATATTATTACCCTTATTAAATGAATGCCATGGAAATAATTTCTAACTTATATGATACACATAGCATGTTTATGAAAATACAAATATGTCTAAGACAATGGATTTTTATATGTATAGGCCCCAATTGGTAAAAGTTTCATTATCTATGAATGTGTATACAAGGAATGTAATATTATATTGCAGTGATGGTGGGATATGAAATGTAATGCATATTTTATAAAACCCTACCATTTATGAATCCATGTGCATAAAATGCAATGACATACTTTCATGAGTGATAGAAAATATTCCTATGACTAATGCAACATACTTATATGGAATGCATGAACCTATGAAGTGCACGAAGATAGGTCTACATGGAATACAATGCTTATGCTATGTCGACCTAATAAAATTGACATGACCTAATGGAATGCAATGCTTATGTTATGTCGCCCTAATGAAATTGACACTACTTTAAAATATGTAATGAAATAGAGTGCATGCTCTACTAATTAAAATGTGCATGGAATGCATGTATCATTTTATTATTATGCCTGAAATGTGATGCATGTTGTATCTATTAAGATGTATGGGATAGAACGTATATACTACTGTATTATTATTATTATTTTTTTTCAAACATGTTTAAAAAATGTATGTAAAAGATCAAATGATTATATGAATGTTTCAAATTTAAATTTTTTTTCTTGGAAAAGGAAAAGTTTAAGAACACACTTTTTTTTTATCATACAAAATAACTAGATTCGAAGATTTTTCTCTTTTTCATTTATTTTTATCTGGCCAATAAATGAAGAATTTAAGATAACCCTCTTTTTTTTTTGAAATTTTTTTTTGTTGTTTGTTGTTTTTTTTTTTGTTGGATAATGCTAAAAATTTTTTCATTTTATTTTAAAATGTTTTTGAAAATGTAAAATTTGGATAACTACAAAATGAATAAACTACATGACAAGAGAAATTTTATTTTTTTTTTTCAAGAAAATGCCTTTCTTTATTATCCATTTTTTAAAATTTTTAATACATAATTGGCTTATTTCTATAAAAATGTCGGTAGGGCTCTACCCTAGGCAAGCTTCCTATAGCTCACGATACGCTGGATTAGGATTTACATGTCTAAAGGTTCTCAAACTATTTCTTACATCATCGTCCGTTATAGACTATTAAGATTTCCTAATCTTCACCCATTACAGGTTAGTAACAGAAATAGTTCAATTTGAGTAAAAGTATTTCGCGAATAAATGTAGAGATTATCACCTCACGAGAGTGTAATTATTTTACTACCTCCTAAAAGGAATAGAGCTCGGGTCTAAAGCTCATACATGTGAGTGAATATGCAAAGTATGTACAAAATGATGTATTAATTAAAATAACATAAATAAATAATAAGCACAAAACTAAAATAAAGTAATAACTAACATATAATTTATTTTATTTATTAACTTGTATATATTTTTTTGAAAAATTAAAATAAAGGGAATTAAATTAAAGATTAAATAAAACCAATTAAATTCAATAATTATTAATAATGCATAATTAAATTTTTGTTCTGACTCTCAAAAGTCTCTAGAAGAGTCGTCAAGCTGTTATAACATATCGAAACGGGGACTTGATTGCTAGACGTAAAATTTTAAAAATCATGAAAAAAATGTGAGGAGTCGCCATTAATCTTTTTAAGAATGTGATTGGTCACCCAAAAATTTATTTTTTAATAAAATTACAAAATGAGTTTAAAGCTTTATTAAAAAGATAATTTTGGTTTACGAAAGCAAGATTAGGTTTAGGGGTCGATTACGTGTGGAAAAAAATTAACACCCCTACAACGCTCATAAATCGGTACCAATTAATTATGCGCTATTTATAATTTTAAATAAAATGGTTTTTTATATCAAATTTAATTATAATTCCTTTTGTTTATAAGAAATAAAATTAGTTTTAAAAAATCTTTATTTAGGAATGTTCTAAAAGTCTTCAAATTACAGTAATACCTTCAAAGTCCTCAACAATAAAGATAAAATTTGAAAATAATTTTTTCATTTATAATTTACCATAACATTCATTCTAAAAAAAATAAAATAACATTTTTTTATAAATGATAGTTATTGATAACTCTCCAACATTTACGCAAAGTACCAATAAATTATATTTACAGAATGTTATTTTAATATTATTTATTCAAAACTAAAAATTTTAAGAAAAAACTTTTATGTGGCAAAACTATAATATAATTAATATTAAATAACCATAACTAAAACAAACATATATATATATATGCATTATAAATGAAGACACTAATTTAAAAATGAAATATATGCAAATGATAATCAAATACGAATTTAAGAATTGGATCTAAATATAAAGAACCACCTAGACTCTCCAACATTTAAGCAAAGTTTGGATACGAATTTTTTTTATATATAAAATCCTGTTTTATTATTTTATATTTTTTATAATCATGATTTTAACATAATGAATTTATTTCGAGTTGTAGATGTGTATGAAAATTCTTAATGACATAAAAGTTTCTAAATATCTCAACGTCTAGGGGACATTCAGGAATATATTACTTCATAAAAGGTTTTCATACAAATCCTTATAAATTTAAAATGAATTTGGGGTTTTAGTTCGATTTGGATGTAAATTTTAAAAAATTATGAATCTTTTTAAAAGTTTTTAACATCTAGACGGACCTTCTGAGCAAGTTTGATTTTGTGATTTCATTTTTTCTTAACAGTTTATATTAATGCAACATGAAACAAATAACTTATGCAAATGAAAATAAAAAATTAAAACAACCAATTTAATTAATTTTATACGTGTCTATTCATATTTACTTATTATTATCTCTTTTCTAGAAATTAAAAGTGAAATAAATTTTATTTGTTATTTAATTTTACTTATGACAATTTTTACCATATATTTTAAAATCTAATTTAATTTAAATTGACTATATTTTTTAATTTTTGATTTGATTTGATTTTTTTAATTCTCTAATATTTAAGCAGAATTAATTTTTTTTTAAATGCGATTTTGAATTCCTTTTAATATTTAGACAGAGTTTTAAAAAATAATTAATTTTTTATAAAATTATTTAATAATCCTATCCTATTAGCAAAAATTAAACATAATATTAATGCAAGAATACATAATTTTTAATTCCTAAACATGTATTTTTCTATAAATTAAGTCAACGGCAAGTAAAAATATGCAAACATGTTTAAAAATTTAAAAGGAAAATTTTAACCTAACAAGCCTTTCACATTGCAGCCCAAAATAGAAGTCCACAAGCCCAGGTGAGTGGTGGATCTGGGTAGTCTTTGGTCCGATGGGTAGGAGGGTTTAGGGAACCGGGTCATGGATCAGGCCGATCGGACTGGTTAGGTTTGACCTGTTGATTTCGCTTTTCTTTTTTTTTTTTTTAACTTATAAAAGCTAATATTTTTTTAATCTCATTTCATCTCCGTTAAAAAAAAAAAAAAAACTTTCTTGTCTTCAAAGAGAACCAATAGTTTTCCAGTAGCTTTTACTGAGCGTCGCTAGCCACCTATTGTTTGTTGCTCCAGTTGTTGAAGCTTCTCGCTCGCTGCCATTGAACTTTCGACCTTTTTAGAATGCCGTTCTCATTGCTACGCCGCTGCTTCCAGTGGCATTGCAAACTTTTTTTTTCCTTTTCCATTTTTTTGTAATTTGTGACTAATTTTTAGTTTTTTTAGGTTAGCTCGGCGCTGGTGGTTCCTCCGTATTGGGAGGACTATGTTTTTTGGTTTTGAATTTTTTTTTTATTTTTTATTTTGGCTGTGGGTTTTTTTTTGTGTTATTTGATAAGCTATTCGATTGAATGAGGGTTGTCTTGGTGGGTGGTTTGGGGATTTTTTTCTTTCAGGTTTGGTAGTGGATGATGACGGTTATGGGGCTGTGGTGGTTCGGTAGAGGAGACATGGTAATGCTAGGGTAGCTGGGTGTAGTGTTGGTGGGTTTGGGGAATTAGAGACTCTGCCAAATGAGTGGCGATGGCCTAGTATGGGTTGGACGACAAGGGAATGTGGTACTAGTGCATGGGTTCGGCTGGGGTTTGGTGGAGACTGGGCTAAAAGAGGTTGCTGAGGAAGGTGCGGCTGGTTTGTTGCATATTGTTGGTGTTTGCAAGGATGGGGCTTGGTCGTGCGCCAGGGCAAGCCGGGGGTCTTTGGAGTTACTAGGTTTGTGCGGGCAAGGGTGAAAGGTTCTGGTTGAAAGGCTGGGAACTTGATTTTGGTTTTCTGTGGTCTCAGGGGTAAGGGCGCTTGGTGTAAGGGCAGTTACATAGGTGAGGAGGGCTATGGTGCGCTGGTATAGTGGTTTGTATGAGGGATTGACTGGTGGCTTCTATTTGGGTTGGTGGAACTGGTTGAAGAGGGGATCAATGATAGGAATGGGATGGTTCAATAGAGTTTTTTTGTGTGTTCCTTTTTCTCATGGGTGCTGGTTCGGATGCTGGTGAATGGTCGGGAATGTTTGGTGCTTGGGGCTCTAAAAAGCGTAGGTGCACGGTCAAAGCAGAAGGCTGGGGACTTGATTTTGGTTTTCTGTGGTCTCAGGGGTAAGGGCACTTGGTGTAGGGGCTGTTACACAGGTGAAAGGGGTTATGTTGAGCTGGTAGAGTGGTTTGGATGAGGGATTGACTGGTGGCTTCTGTTGGGCTAGTGGAACTGGTTGAAAAAGGGGTCGATGATAGGAGTGGGATGGTTCAATGGAGCTTTTTGTGTGTTCCTCTTTCTCTTAGGTGCTGTTTCGGAAGTTGGTGAATGGTTTGAAACGTTTGGTGCTTGAGGCTCTGGGAAAAATAGGTGTAGGGTCAAAGCAGAAGGCCTCGGTGCTTGGTGGAGACTGGGACTTCTTGTGGGAAAAGGCCCCAGATGGAAAAATAGTTGCGCTTGGTGTAAGGGCAGTTACATAGGTGAGGAGGGCTATGGTGCGCTGTTATAGTGGTTTGTATGAGGGATTGACTGGTGGCTTCTATTTGGGTTGATGGAACTGGTTGAAGAGGGGATCAATGATAGGAATGGGATGGTTCAATAGAGTTTTTTGTGTGTTCCTTTTTCTCATGGGTGCTGGTTCGGATGCTGGTGAATGGTCGGGAATGTTAGGTGCTTGGGGCTCTAAAAAGCGTAGGTGCACGGTCAAAGCAGAAGGCTGGGGACTTGATTTTGGTTTTTTGTGGTCTCAGGGGTAAGGGCACTTGGTGTAGGGGCTGTTACACAGGTGAAAGGGGTTATGTTGCGCTGGTAGAGTGGTTTGGATGAGGGATTGACTGGTGGCTTTTGTTGGGCTAGTGGAACTGGTTGAAAAAGGGGTCGATGATAGGAGTGGGATGGTTCAATGGAGCTTTTTGTGTGTTCCTCTTTCTCTTAGGTGCTGTTTCGGACGTTGGTGAATGGTTTGGAACGTTTGGTGCTTGAGGCTCTGGGATGCGCAGGTGTAGGGTCAAAGCAGAAGGCCTCGGTGCTTGGTGGAGACTCGGACTTCTCGTGGGAAAAGGCTCTAGATGGAAAAATAGGTGCTTCCCCCCCCCCCTTTTGTGTTCTTGTCATCGTTGGTTTTTAATTTTGAAATTTTTGTTTCCTTGCAGAAAGAAACAGTTGGGAGTTTGGCGCCTTGTGGTGTTGAGTGGGCAGGGCGTGAAGGCTTGGTACGGTGCTGGCCTAGTGTGTTGGGGCAATGGAGTAGGGTGTTGGGGATGCAGAATTGGTAGTGACTGTCGGCCACTCTTTTTTTGTTATTTTTTCTCTTTTTCATATATATATATATATTTTAAATTAACTTTTGTAATTAATTTTTATTTTATATTTTTTTGATTAATTGTAGTAATAATAATTTGATTAATTGATTATTTTTTCATATATATATTTATAATTTTTCAATTAATTAAATTAATCTTAAATAATTAAAAAATAATAAAAATAATTAATTCAAAATAAATTTAAATAAATTCAATTTAATGCTTAAATCGATTCAAAAAATGTAAATTGAGCTAAAAAAAATTACTTAAATCAATTTGAATAAGTTTAAATTAATTCGGATAAAATTGAGTCTTTACATCAATAATTAATAATTATAAGTTGATAAGAGAGTAGAAAATGCCTTTTTTCGTGCGGCACCACGTTCTTGGAGTTATCTAAAATGGCGAATAAAGCAGGGGAACAACTTTTGAAAAGTTGAACTCTCATCTTACTTTTGGGTTTTGGAACATACCAGTGCAAGACCTTGGGATCCATTTATGGGCTTTTATATAATCATATATTAACGAGAACATTGTTAAAATGGCTGCTTCTGTCTAGCATTTTCCTAAATACAATATGTTTTAAACTTGCTTATCTTTCAATCCTGTTTTTCTTGTGACAAGGGTGTATATGAACTTGAAAGTTTAGGCCTAATTTTTGGTTCATCTTCTTTCTTTTTATAGATACTTTAGCATATAAAGAATGCCTGAACAAATTAAAGACTAGTGAAGGTTTATACTTATTACTTTTTTTTTTTTTTTAAATTTATGCATCAATTTAAACTTTGCAGTGATTTCATAGAATAATGGGTTAGCATCTGTGCACCTGCAAAGACTAAGGTGAAATCAGAATATAATTGGCTGAGTTTCTCAGAGCAATGCACCGACTGTGAGAAAGTGACATACATGTGTACATCATTACATTTTATTTTGCACTCTTACAAATTAATGTTTGATATTGTTTTCGTTTTCAAACTAATGCAAGAGGCATTGAATGTATCTTTGGGAAAACTATTGACATATCCATTTGTGAAACAGGCTATGGTGAAGAACACCATTGTCTAGAAAGGTGCACATTACTTCATAAATTTCCAAATTTATTAGATTAATTTTATTTTAATTATTTATTTTTTAGTATATTATTTTTTATATTTTAAATTGTTAATTATGCTAAATAAAAAAACCCATAACAAAGCACCGGCATCATACTAATTATCCATAAAAATTAACTGCATGAACTATTGAGCTAATTCAATTTTTCGTCCTCCAAGGAAATATTGAAAGATTGAAACCGTCTTCCATGATTTTTAATTTTTTTTTTTTTAAAGGCAGAAGAAGAAACCCTCCTTCAATTCATGCTCTTTGGGCCTCATGGTCCTATCTTGCTTGGTTTTAGGTTAGTTTGGGTAAGGTTACCCCATCATTCATGCAAGCCCTACCCAATATTTTATACTCTTTTACAAGAAAACAAGAAAAGGATCATAGACAAAGACACAAAGTCCACCTCTATAAAATAAAATAATAATAATAATAATAATAATAATAATTAATAATTATTATTATTATATATAATAAGCTTAAAAAAAACGTACACATACTTAGGAAGAGGTGCAAACGCACGTACATACCTTAATGAATTTTCTAAAAAAATTCTGTAATTTATAGTTTTATTATTAAAAACTGTTAACAAGTGTAGCATAGTTTAATTTTTTAAGATGATTGTTTTAATTAATTATTACTAATATTATATTTTGGAATATTATTTACTTTTTAAAAATTTATAATAAAAAAATTATTTGAAACATTGACAAATATTATATTTTGGAATATTGATTTACTTTTTTAAAATTTTTAACAAAAAATTATTTGAAACATTGAAAGATAATATAAATATTTAAATTTGAATATTAAATTTGTTAGATATTATTGTTTAAAAATAAATAAATGTTAAATTTTATTTTTTTATATGTTTTAAAAAATAAAATATCTTAAAATAAAGGATATATGAAACTCAAATTTAGAAAAAAAAAAAAAGGAAAAGTGAAAATTGAGAAATGAAAAGGACCCTGGTGAAATACTTGTTATACAACATGAATATAACAAAAAAAGTTGACAATACTTGAGAGCTCCCTCCCCGCTTATAAGAGCCAGTGATTGGAGAAAACTTTGACCCGAACTTTGAACGTGATTAAATTGACTGATTCTGTCCTTCTGATTTGTACACACACCTAGCCATTAAAATCTCAATCGTTGAATTCCAAAATCCACCAATCACATAATGATATTATAGTCATCGGACGGTGAAGTTCCCATTTCATGGAAAAAGAAATATCCATTGAGTGACACATGATATCATTGAGTCTAACAATTTTAGCTGCATCAAAATCTTTGAAAAGATTACATCACAAAACAGTACAGAGAAGTGTGCACCAAAAAGAAAAAGATAAAATAAAATAAAAATTGAAAAGAGAAAGGATACGTACGTGCACTACAAAACCCAACAGAGTTGGGGCAGTACCTTTACTGCTGAACTACTGTCAGAATTTGGGTAATTTCTTTTTTCAAATTTTCAATTGGGTGGACCAACATTTTTTTTTACGGCAGTATAAACGTATGTTATTCTTTTTAAGTAAAGTTCTCAGTTACCACTTACCACGTTTAAGAAAATCTAATAAAGGTAACTTTTTCTGCTAAATATTATGCTGGGTTTGTCCTACCGTATTAATTGTTGCGTTTTGTGTTTGAATTTTTTTTTTTTTTAGAAGAATGCATTGGAGTTTGATTTTTTTAAATCTCTCTTTCTTATTTAAAATTGAAACTTAATAATTAAATTTAAATTTTTTAATTTTTTATTAATAAATCACGTAATTATTGATCAACAAATCATACTTTATCTTTATATATTTGAGAAAAGTTTTAGTTAAAATTAAAATCGCAAAAGAAGTTGAATTTTATGAATCGTGCACACGTGTGATTTTTTTGTTTGTTTTTGCACAACACTAAAAAATTACTAGTATTATCTATACTAAAAAGAAAAAAAAATTCACTATGACTTAAATTCATATTATAGATAATAAAACCTTAATTGCCATCAAGAAAAATTTTGTGTTCTCTTTTTTCAATTATAAATATTTAACTCTTAAATTACATTTATGTAAAAAAAAAAAAAATTCAATTTGCAATTTCTTGACCTATAACCTATTTATTTACTCCATCTTTTATGTTATATATATATATATATATATACATTTAACATGTATATATATTGATTTTCAATTGATTAATGGATTATTAAATCAATTAAAATTAATTTTGATATGTAACATATCAAATGAACTCCATTACCATTATCACTAATTTCAAAATCTTTTTTTTATCATTTCCCCATATAGGTTAAATTCACATCATGTTTAACTATTCTAATTGTAAGTATAAATTACTTTCAATTTAAAATAGTATTATCGATCTTTATTTGATTCTTAAATTCATTTTAATTAAATAATCATCCAAAAGTTAATAATTATTCTATAATTATTATCAAGACCCATCCTATAAGTAAGGGTGTTTTGGGACATTTAGAAAATAGATTGCATCTTTACAATTTTTTTTATCGTCATTATATTGTTATTGCTATGGTATAAAAGTATATTAGGTACTCTTTCTTTTTCTTTGTGATATTGTTATTGCTATGGAAAAAAAGTATCTTATGTTTTAATTTTTAATTTATTAACTATTTTCTATCCTTTTATTTTTTAATAATTTTTTTTTGTAGGAATGAGACTCATAATTAATCTGTTAAAGGATTCATAATTTTGAAAAAAAAAAAAGATTTTTTTATTTTTATAAGAGTTATTTTTTCCTTTAATTATTCATTTATTGTAATGGAAGACAATCAATCAGCTCCACAATGAAAATGAACTAGTTAATAAGTTTGAATAAACAAATTCAAACATCAAATAAACAAACTCAAATAATTCAATTTTCTTTTATTAAGTCAAGTTCTAGGACATCTTATGATTTATGTCAAAATCAAATACTTTTTGTAATGGAATTTTTTGTATTTGTGATCGATGTATATAAATTGCTATAATACATAATAATAAATAATAATTGATAACACACATATTTTTTGCATGGTAACAAATTTATATTGCATGCAATTATTTTTATTTATTTTTTAACCAACTTTTATTTTTTATGCAATTATTTTATGATAAGAAAATAATAATGAATTGTAAAACTTCAATTTTTAACTCCCATTACATGGTTCTAAAAGGTACCACTTAAAAAATATGAGCTTTTGCATTGGTTAACTAACATATTTAATTTTTGCATTGAATGAAAAAAAGGATATAAATTTTGAAAATTAAAAAAGTTAATGAAATTTATTCGTTTCATGGGCAATTTAATGATAAAACTCTATTTAAAATTTTTTATAATTATTTTTAGTTGATGGGTTTTTTTTTTTTTTGTTAGATATAATTTTTTGAAAGTTGAATTTCATATTAATTTTAAGTGTGATTGAATTGTTGTTATTTTTTAATAGTTCAATTATTCTTTTTTTTTTTATTTCTTTTTACGTAGTTGTTTTATAGCATTATTATTAGTAAACTTTTATTAGAGTTAAATTTTTTTTTTCAATTATCAAAATTTTAAAATGTTGTTGAACATGCATACAACTTAATTTTTTTTGCCGATTGGCCTTGGATCAGTTGGCACGATATTGGAGTTGCCACTTGAAAATTACAAATTTAAAAGAGTTTATGTGCATAATATCATTTTCAATCACGAAAGTTAAGAGAATTCAAGAGTAGATTAAAAATTAAAAAAAAATTAATTTTCTCTATATTATTACTTTTATTTTGCTTTCAAAGAATTATTATACATTAACTTTATTATTGGTGTATCATATGCAAAGTTGTTAATACCACACCAGACAACATTTTCATCTTTTTAAAAATTGATATATACTGGTACTAGTTATTTTTTGACATATTATTTTGAAATTTTCAACTAATGCAAATATATTTATAAATATATAAACTTGTACATAATAATACTATTAATAATCTATAAAATAAATATGTGATATCTTTCAAAACCAAATAAATAATTTTAAAAGTATAAGAAATAATCTTATCAATTTATTATGATATTTTTAAACACTTAATCTGATTATATAAGATTTAAAAGAGTTTTTTTTTTCATATAAATATTAAGATAAAAACAAATAGATGAAAAAAATTCTTGACTTCATGATTTTTAAACTTTAAAGAGGGAGTGCAATTGCTTTTTGGAAAGAGATTGAAATACTTATGAACTTTGATTTGAAAAAAATAAAGTGTAAAAATAATTACAATAAAAAATAGAGAAATCTAAGTTTTAAGGATTATTTTTTCAATTAGTTTTATTTATATTAGTTTAAAAATAGTCAAACAACAAAAGATAAGTTAAAAATTACAAAACATGTTTCAAATTCATGTATCGATCAAAATAATCTAATTTATTGAAATTCACCGAAATCAATTGAAACTAATCGAAACAACCGATATTACCCTGTACTCGATTCAGTATAAAAAATCACCCTTAAGTGTGATTTGGTATAAAAAAAAAATGTACCGACTAGTATGGCCGCTACTAAAATGAAATTAACAATATTGATTGTACGTGCTTAAATCTAGTATTATATAAAACTTTCATCTTTTTAAAATAAAAACCCTAGTTTCATTCTTGAATGTTTCTTAGTTATTATATATTTTTTCATTATTTTTTTATCTAATTGATAGCTCGTTTGGGAAGGAGAATAATGCAGCTCTTACTCAATTACTCTTTTAAAACAACATTAGATTCATGTAGATAAAAGATTATCTCTTATGCAATAACAAAAGATAAGAAAAATGATCATTTGTTATTACAAACCTAGATTAATGAATAACAAATATTTATATAGATAAAACAACCAATTTTTTTTCTAATTTATACATTTAATGTATTTATACATAAATAGTAATATTTATATAGATAAAAGACCATTTTTTTCTAATTTATACATTTAACGTATTTATATATAAATAGTAATATTTATATAGATAAAAGAACAATTTTTTTTCTAATTTATACATTTATCGTATTTATATGTAAATAATATGGTATATGTTAGTGATTGCAAAATTATGAAAGGATTTTTTTTTGGTTGAATTTTTTTTTTGTTCATAATTGTAAAGGGCATCTTAAGGTCAAAGAGGGTATTAAGGTCATTTTAGTCATTAGGTTCAAGCTGATGTGGTAGGATGACTTGATTTCTTGATGTCCATGTCAGCTCAACTAGTTTTACATCTCACCTAACAGCATGTGAATATGCTGACTTGTCAATCTTTAATAATATAAAGTCAAGTTAGACTCCCTAAACCCGACTTTTCGAGCTACGATCACTAAGATTTGATAGCTCTCCCTCATATAGAAATATCCCCTTACATTCCAAGCATGGGTGTCCATTTTTAACACATTTTCTCTAGATTTATTTCTTTGTTGAGCATTGACTTAAGCATCAGACTACAAATGCTAAAGAAACCTTCTACCTTTGTTCTTGACTGATCTTCAATATCTTATGATTTCAAATCTTTACTTTCTTTGTTGAGTTCAACACCAACATTTTGGCATGCTAGGTAAAGGCAATCACTTAGTTGGACCCACAATGGAACAATTTGAATCTTTAACTCCATAGCTGTAATCCTTTAAGGAGCTTATCTAGAACAAAACACCTCTATAAACTTTAAAAAAGCAAATAGTTACTACCTAAAGAAACCCACAAACTCAAAAATTATATACCTACAATGATAATAAGGTTGGCTTATCAGTTTTAGAAGAAACTTAAAAAGTTGTTACCTTAACAACACCAGAATATAAACCATCCAAAAGTCTAAACAAGTCATTTCAAAATAATAGGCCAACGAAAATCTAGAAGATCAGATGGAGCCCATGGAAACAAAATTTAAAACCAAGACCTCTATATTTGATGGTGAGCTCAAATTCTTAGAAACTTTAACCGTTACTAAGGACATAGATCGAACTCTTCCTAATTGCGAGATTTCTGTAAGTGCATAGATTGTTTAAGTAATAATAGAGATCAAAGATTAAGATATTATCCTACAAGGATTAGCTAAAGAAGCTTGATCTAACTACCTATTATCTCCATACTCAATCTATTATTTATTCAATTGAAAGGAGTATACAAGATGAAGCTAGCAAGAACAATTGAATAAAACGATAGGCAATACATGTTACTAGCAAAAAGTAAATCTATAACATGTAAGGTAAGTAAACCAAAAAAATAAATCAAAACAGTAGCTAAAGAAATTTGAATGGAATCTAACATGCTTTGGTTATAAATCTAATCTAAGAAACCGAAAATAACAAGCTCAATTAACCAACAAATAGCTCTTAATAAAATTATAACCAATAATAACCCAAATTAAACTACTTTCTAAATTCTAACAAGATAAAGGTCTAGAAACTTATTAGAAATTGATTCAAATAACTTTTAAATTGCAAGAATAAAAAGTAAATTAAGATCAAAACGTAATTGAAAGGTAAGTAATAAAAAGAAATCATAAGAATTAACAAGAGTAATTGAATCCAAAAACTAAAATTTAAATCTGAAAATAACTGAACTTGGAGAAAAAAATTAGATCTAGATTTTTATAGATAAAATGAATTGAAACTGAGCTAAAGTAAATTAGATCTACAAGTTTACTATCTAAATGAACAAAGAAATAAAAAGAAATAATCAAAAACTTATCTAAATGAACTAGATCTACAATCACATGTAATGAAGAATAAAAATAGAATAGTTACAAGAAATTCATCCAAACAACATTGAATTTCATAGAATTAAAAGGAAGCAAATGAATCTAAGTAAACACATGAACTAAGAAGTTCAAAATGAGAAAAAAGTAAACCAATCACCCAGATAGGAGAAGGAAGTCTTAAATTACTATCACTCACTCAAGCTTCAACTTTGCTTCTAGATCTAATTGAAACTTTCTAGAATTTTTTTAAAAATTTATAGAATGAATTTGAATAAGATTTTTTTCCAAATTTATAAAGGTATGAATCAGGAATCCATAGAAAAATTTTGGATTAAAACTCGTAAGATTTGAATATTTAGAGGTCGTTAACCTCTATTCTGATTAGTTTTCAAGATGAACAAGTACTTGTGAAAAGCACTATTAAGCTATTAATAGCATGAGGATTGAACCCAGAATAGTCACCTTGATCATTGAATTCATGGTGATAGACGTTTCTTCAACTTACAACCTGATATTAGGTCAACCAAGTCATCTGTTATGAAAGTTGCAAGGTTAGCTCCGCACTTTAAAATCAAATTCCCTACTCCTAATAGGATAGGAGAAGTCAGAAGAGACTAATCCATGGCTAGGTGCTGCTATGTATCATAACATTCAAGTTTAAGAACTTAACCATAAGACACAAAATATGAAATTGCTACCAATCATTTTTATTGGGCATGATTGATCACTTAAATGAATTTATCATTTTTTTTAGGTTGTCGTAAGCTTAACTATGGGTTCCTAAAAAGAATAAGTTCTGATATACTAAACAAAACTAGGTTTAGGAGGTTACGTGTGCAGAATGTCTTAGCACCTGACAACATCTAAAATTGGTGCCAAATTAACTTTATATTATCTTGTCTAAGCCTTAATTCAAATGATTCTTATTATTTATTTTTGTTAATTTCAATATTTAATTATTGGAAAAAAGTCTTTAGGTTTTCAGCAAAAAGAAAATTTTCTTATCTTAAGAGTAATAAAGAGAAATTCGTTATTCACTTGAAGAGGTTTTGTCACCAGATTTGTCAAATATTTTATGAAAAATATAATATTTTATTTCAAACATCATTATGTACAAACGATAATCATAATTATACAAAATAATTATATAAAAATATTTACAAAAAAATTTACAATTATTAAATTCTCACTATTAAAACTTACATCATGATTCCTTTTTCATTTATTATTATTATTTTGCAATTTAGATTAAATAAAATCAAGGAAAAAAAGAAATTGAAATATATATATATAATGAATAAAAAGATTGATTAAAAAAATCCTTACAAAATGGGTTTGGTCAGAACTTCAAAATAAACCTTGAGACCCAACTAATGAATTAAGACCTAAAACTCAATCTCAATGTAACATTTTGGATTAACTCAGATTTAAATAAATTAACTTATAAAGTTTAAAAAAAAAGTTAATTTTGCCAAATCATGAAATTCATACATTAAAGCTTTACTTGGACAAATCAAAGTCTTGTCAAGCCTAATTGGCAGATCTTAATTGCAATATACCCAAACAAAATTAGGTGTCTACACTATATAACCATCATAAAAGATAAAGAGGACTAAAAACCTAACAACTCCAAGCTCAACCACCACTGAGGATGCGCAGGACAAGGGAGACACTGAAGCTACAGTAATGAAGGAAAGAAATCAGTTTGAGTGTAAAAAGATGACAACTGATCAAAAAAAGAAAATGAATGAAAGCCTTTTTAAGAGCCGAATACCTGAACAAGCTTTTATGCTTGAGAAATTGTAAACAAAAATTTGAGCTTAAAGCTGACCTATTAAGCTAGTGTCAAACTGAAAAATATTGTGAATATGATATGAAGAATTAAAAAGATATTTTATATAAGCACAGTTCATACTTAGCAATTTAATGCATTTCCCCCTCTTTTTTTTTTACTATTTAAGCATTTCACATTTAAAACAAATTAACAAGACAAATGAATTTACGTCTGGAATTATATTTTTCATAGGATTCAATCCTGACTTGAACGAGCAAAAAGAAATCATTGATCAAAGACTTGAAATTGATATTGCTTGACTTGAGCAAGTTGAAGATTTCATACTAGTTTTTTTTTTTTTTTTAGGATAATCAAAAAAATGCATGCAAATTGGCTTTGAGCTCGATCAGAAAGATAAGTTTTTTCAATTACTTAAAAATAGTGTTGATTTTTTTGCTTGGACCCCATTAGACATGCTGTGCATAGATATTTTAAAGTGCATATGTTGAATACTGACAAAAGTGTGAAACCATTCAAAAAAAGAAGAGGTGATTTGTTCATGAAAGATAAAAAAAAATAGAGGACAAGGTTATCAAGTTGCTAAAAGTTAGGTTAATCATTGAAGCTTATTATCTTAAATGGATAGTCAATGTGGTTATGGTAAAGAAACATAACGGAAAATGGAGGATATATGTTGGTTTTATCGACCTAAATAAAGCTTATCCTAATGGCAGCTTTTTTCCACCAAGTATAGATCAGTTGGTAAATGACAATGCTGAGCACGACCTTTTTAGTTTTATGGATGCATAACCTAGTTGCAATCAATTTAAAATGTTGAAAGAGGATGAATAAAAGATATCTTTTGTGATCAAGAAAGGTTTATATTACTACAAGGTGATGCCCTTGACTTGAAAAATGCAAGGGCAACTTATCAGAGGTTGTTAATAAAATATTTAAGGATTAGATTGATCGTAACATGTAAATGTATGTGGATGACATGATAGTTAAAAGTAAGAACACGGATGAACACTTAAAAAATTTGGAAAAAACTTTCAATATTTTACAAAATAAATGTGCTTTTAGAGTCACTTCAAGTAAATTCTTAAGATACATGATATACCAAAAAGGCATAAAAGCTAATCCATAAAAGATGAAGGCCATCTTAGATATGAAAACGTTAAGTTTAGTTAAAGACGTACAAAGGTTGACAAAGAGAATAGCTATTTTATGTAGGTTCATGTCCAGGTCTATAAATCAAAATATTCAAAAATATCTTAAAATTTTGATGGACATTGTAATGTCAAGAAGCCTATGTTATAGCGAATCAAGTAAATTTCTCTTTTTGCCACCTATATTGTTAAAATCAAGATTGAATGAATCATTATACTTGTATATAGCAATTATCGACCAAGCCATAAGCTTGGTACTAGTTAGAGAAAAAAAGAAAAAATAGAGACCATTATACTTTGTTAATAATGTCTTAACAGGAAGCAAACTAAATTATTAAAAGATAAAAATGTGCTGGCCATATTTATAATCACAATCTATAGACATGCTGACCAATTAGCCTTTCAAGTAGATTTTACAAAAACCAAGCTTTTAGAAAGAGTGATTAAGTGGATAATGGAGCTTAGTTAGTTCGACTTACATATACTACTATAGTCGATACTTAAATCATAAGTTCAAATAGATTTTATTGTTAAGTATACTTTGATAGGACCTTTCAACATATCCATTTTAATATAAGATTAAATGATGAGGTAACATGGAAATTTTATGTGGATAGATTGGCCACGAGTAAAAAAAGAGAAGCTAGGTTGATTTTGGTTAACCCTAAAAAATACAACTCTGATATGCTCTTAGGTTTAAATTTAAAGCTTTAAATAATGAGACTAAATATGAAGCATTAATTTTCGAACTGAAATTAACCGTTGATTTGAATGTTAAATAGCTCATTGTTTATAGTGTCTTATAGCTTGTGGTTAGACAAGTAAATGGAGAATTTGAGGCCAAAGAATAAAAAATGAAAAGTACT